>NW_022280054.1:4695552-4697050 GCF_004355925.1 Anarrhichthys ocellatus | reverse complement strand
AGATAGATAGATAGATAGATAGATAGATAGATAGATAGATAGATAGACAGACAGACAGACAGTTCGACATCATTTAGCAAACCATGTTTTTAAGGCAACAAAAGGAAAAGCTTCCAACCTTGTCGTCACGGCGGCTTTGTCACCATGCGGACCGTCTTGAGGAGCAGTGACACTTGTCCCAGGATCCCTCTCTTTCTCCTGCTCGGGTTTTTCAAAGCTGGCAGATTCCCGAGCAGGATTGCTGCTCTTCTTCCAGGCTGGCATGTTATTGCTATTACGCGGACCAGAGTCTTCGTCGTCAGAGCTGGGTTTCAGGAATCCTGAGGACGGCCGCGCTGGAGGACGACGACGACGCGGTGGAGCTGCACAGGAAAGAAATCGCAAAGCATGTTGAGGCTTCCAAGACTCGCGGCATGTTCAAGTATTGTTTCCTGATTTGTGATATATAGTGAGCAGTTGTTGCTCCTTTTAAAGACAAGGAGCACATGGCATTTGATAGATGGTATATGTCGAAATTGATTCCAACATCAAATCAGAAAAGGCCTCGACATCAACACACCTTCACCTTGGTCATGATCCTCTGAGGGTTTGAGGAAGCGGCTTTTAAGTGACCCAAGAGAGGGAGAACGTTGACTCCAGTTTTGCGCAGATGATGATGCAGCACTTTCTCCATTTCTTTCACTATCCCTATTTCTATCGCTATCTCTATCGCTTCCACTGTCTCTTTCATCATCTCTTTCTCTTCCTCCATCCCTCTCTCTATCTCTTCCTCTATCTCTGTCTCGATTGCTTTCACTGTCTCCTTCCTTCTCTCTATCTCTTCCTCTGTTTCTTCCTCCATCCCTCTCCCTTCCTCTATCTCTGTCTCTATCGATTTCACTGTCTCTTTCATCTTCTCTTTCTCCATCCCTCTCCCTCTCTCTAAACCTGTCTCCCTCTCGACCTCTCTCTTCCCCTCTGCCTCGATACCCTCCCCTCTCCCTCTCCTCTCCTCTACCAGCATAGCATCTCTCTCTGTCTGTGGGTGAGGAATCTCTCTCCCTTTCGTTTCTTCTCCACTGATCTCTCTCTGCCCCGTCTCCATCTCGTCTCCTCCATCTCTCTCTGGCCTCGTTCTGGCCTTTCCTCCACCCCCCTCTGGCTGTTCCGTCTCCTTCTCGTCCTCTGCTCTCTCCGTACACGGCTTTCTCAGCATCTGCAAGTCTTTGCTGGAATTCCTCCATTGACTGTAGAAGGAGAAATACAAGACATATTGAAATTCTTGAGGTTTTGTCTTAACAGATCTTAACAAATGTCCAAACTGTCACATGTGGCACTTTATTGAAGGTCAAACCATTGTAAATTACAAGGTACAATGACAGCATATAAGATGTTTATGTTTTGCTAGAAGTACCACCAATGAGGCGCACTGCTGTGGCTGGCTGAGCTCTGACAAAAGGAAAGCACGCACGCTCTCTCTCTCTCTCTCTCTCTCTCTCTCTCTCTCTCTCTCTCTCTC
>NW_022280054.1:4681737-4685552 GCF_004355925.1 Anarrhichthys ocellatus | reverse complement strand
ATATATATATATATATATATATATATATATATATATATATATTCTGCTTCTTGAATGTCAACAAATCCCCCAGCACCTGAAATGCCACGTTACACATTGGCCCTTTAACTTGAAAAGGTCGGGCACACGCCGTTTACGGCTTAGTTCCAGCTCAGTGAATTCAGGGCAGACACCAAGGTCAGTGGAAGAAATAAAGCGGTGAGATAAAGATTATCGGTGGCAGTCAACTGTACAGTGTATACACTCTGGAAGAGCCTTGTTTGTACCTTTGGGTTACACAGAACCAGAGTATGTTTACAACCTGAGCTTTGAAAAATACCTCCATGGTTTCTTTCAGTTAGCTGCAACTATTTTCAGCAAAAGCCGACTGCAGGACTTTTCAAGCCATGTAAGTGTCAAACCTTTCTAGGAATGATGCAAGAAGAAGGAGCACAACAGAAGCAGGCATTTTGTAAAATCATTACATTTATTTCACTTATCTGTTCACTTTTCTGCATTTGTCCAAATAAAGGATCTTTTCATTCAGTCTTTGTTTACATTGCATTACCTTTCTTATTTGAATATGTATTTGTTGCTGAATTATTATAACGCGTCCTTCACTAAAATAACACACCAGTTACCCTGATCGTGGTAGCTGCTCTGCACTTTGACTCCAGCCTCCTGACCACACAGCTGCTCCAGCTCCCCCTGCTGGAACACGTGGTAATAGCGGTGAAAAACAGGCACGGGACTGCTCTCAGACTCCGACTTCAGAGCAGAACTGGAGGTCTGAGTAGTGTCGCCACTTGCACCGGGTTTAGAGTCTGGGCTGTGAGTGGCATCACTGGTGTCAGGACCTGATCCAGAACACATGTCGGAGAGAAAACCTGGACTGGGACCAGGGTTACAGTCTAATTTGGCTATGGAACTTGAACCGTAGGCTGAGCAGGTGTTACCTGAAGTCTTTTGGGATTTCTCTTTCCTTTTATCCTTCTTTCCACCATCTCTCGGTTCTTCCTCCGCTCGTTTTTTCCCTTCTTTCAGATGCCAGGGAACCAACAGGTCCTGTGTGTTGAATGCTGTTCGGTTGGTGTGCACACTGAGTTTGCCATCAGTCACATCGATGTTCTCTACAGGCCTGTAGTTGTCTTCTAAATGTCTGCTGGTATGGACACTCGATGTCCCGTGAGGTTCCTGGCTGCCTCCTGTTGTTTGTGTGTTTTCGGTAGCGCTGTGGTTCTCAGGATGCTCTTTGTTCTGGTCTTTGAGGTACTTGGACCTCTGCTTGTTGTACTCTTGCTCAAAAGCCCAAACGTAGATGAGCGCTCGACCCCCAGGCTTCAAAAGTCTCACCAGCTCCCTCACTGATGCCAGACGACGCTCCTACAACACACACACACACAAACTATTTATTTGACCATTTCTATTACATACTCCTAAGTGACCCCATGATCTCATAAACTAACTCAGGGACCAGTGTTTGATTGGCTACAGTGTCTCAAAGCATGTGATGGTTCGGCAAATCAGTCTAATAAAGGATTATAGAAAAAACGCTTGATTTGAGGCATAAAAACGCTAATGAAATAATTATTTCTTAAATGTCCCAGGAGCCAAAACTTGAAAATCTTCCTTTTGAAACTGTGGTAAAGTTCCTGAGGTCTCTAAAATATTCCAGTACTCCCGGCAGTCTAAAAAAAACTGTGACTGATGAACAATTTAGTGAAGTGCTTGTATATTCGTGTTGGGTCATCTTTCAGTTGCTATATTGTTTTCTTGTATCGAAAAGAGGATTTCAGTGTGTGTACCTGTGTGGAGAAGTGGTGTATGACAGCTATAGAGATGCAGGCGTCACAGGAGGCTGTTCGCAAAGGGACACTGAGAGCATCGGATACAAACGCCTGGAAGCCCCTCTCTGCACAGATGTGGACGAGAGCGCTGCTCCGGTCGCAACCAACCTGAAAAGAGACGAAACACACACATGGGCATGCATGCCTCATCCCAGTAACATTATGATATATGGTTGTTTGGCTCATCTCTATCAAACTGGTCAAAAGGCCTCTGCCACCTCGTCCTGAATCCTTAAACGGTTTCTGTGAAGTAGCAGCAGAGGACTTCTACCTCATTTGTTTGCCGCCTCCGCTGCAACCCATTTGCCGACTGTATGTGAAACAGATTCTGTTGTGTGGAACTCTACAGCGGGTCGCAATAAAAAACAGAATGGAAAAAGGCATTTCTCCACAGGGGGAGAATGATTGTACACTATGGTAATCCATGATGACACTCACTGCAGCCACCTCCGGGTTGACCCCCAGGTATTTCCCATTTCCACAGCCCACGTCAGCCAGCATGCTGCCAGCCGGGAGCGATGACAGGAAGTGGCAAACGCGGGGCCAAGGGGAGTGGCGAGTGCTGCTGAAGTGTGAGGCGATGGCGTCGTACACCCGGTGCACGTACTCCTCCTCCAGAAGGGCTGCATCGGCATGGCAACAGGGTAGTGAGGGGGGAGGAGACGGCGGTAAGGGTGCTGAGGGAGCTCCCTGGCTGTCACAGGCAGAGGGAAAGGCTGGAGGGGGGGAGAGGGGGAGGGAGAGAGCGAGAGAGACAGAGAGAGAGAAAGACAGAGACAGAGAGAGAGACAGAGACACGGAGATATAGGGCGAGACAGAGCAAGAGAGAGACAGAGCGAGAGAGAGGGCGAGACAGAGCGAGCGAGAGAGAGACAGAGCGAGAGACAGAGCGAGAAGAGGTCCATCAGACCGTATGTCATACTTTGCAGGTGGTGATTTTGAGGGCAGAATTTAGCCTCAAGAGGATTTTGCTCTAAAAATGGGTTGTCTGACATCTCTCGAACAATGATGGTGATTCTGTTACCAAACACACTATGTTGTTATATTTTGCGCCTGCAAGATTCTCACCGCAGCCGCAGGGTTCATGTCTGATCTTGCGGAAAGTGAAAGAAGTGCGGGTGTCCCTCTTGCTCAAAGTGAGATTGCTGTAAGTACTGAGATCAGGCGTCGTATGAGCAGGGGATTGTGGGTTGCAGGCCGGCACCATGTCGAACTTCCGAGGAGTTATCCTGAGAGAAGATAAGAGACAGTTGTAGTCGTGGTTTAAAGAAACCGATAGCAGCTAATCTGTTAAGGTGGTGGACTTTATGTGAATAACATAAGATGCGGATATGCATTTTGAGCTGGATGGAAATTGATACTACAAAGCATGTACGATACACACAACATGAACATGTCACATTCAAACCGAGATAAACCAATCCATGCGACACAGTCCAGCTCACCCATGTGTCCACAGGTATCTGCTCTCTCCCTTCATCACCAGGAGGCTCCGCTCTGGCAACACCACAGCAACAAGACGGCCATCGGGATGACGGAACTCCATCACCGTCTGCATTTAAAATAAAGAGCATTTAGACCACTCATTTGACAACTTAGGAAATCAATCACAGACACACACACACACAGCAACAGGACACAACTATTGATTTCTCTTTAGAACAGCAGAAAGAAACGGTGGAGAGGCAAAGAGCTGACAGTCGTCTGTGTCTCGCAGCAGAGCAATAAAAACTGAGTTGGTGGCCCGCCATGACTAAACGAATGTAACCGATAAGAGGAAACATTGTATTTTAGCAAACTTTTTCTTATAAAAACTAACAACTATTATTACTCCTCCAAAACTGTATCATTAATGAATAAAATATGGAAAAAACTTTTTTCCAAACATAAAAACCTTCTTTCCTTTTACTCAGCAGTTTTTAGCTAAGTCACCCACAGGAGAAACACACACACACACACACACACACACACACACACACACACACACAC
>NW_022280054.1:4639342-4681727 GCF_004355925.1 Anarrhichthys ocellatus | reverse complement strand
ACACACACACACACACACACACACACACACACACACACACACACACTCCACCTGCTCTCTCTCACTAACAACCAGCAGAATCATCTCCACCCGTTGGTGTTTGATCCTGATGGTTCCTTACAGCATGAGCTCTGCTGGGAAATCACATCTACACAATTTAAACTGCATCGCTCCGACTACTGACAGCAGGAAAATTGGATTTTGTGAAGTAGAGCGGTAAGAGAGAGAGAGAGAGAGTGGGGGGGGGGGGGGGAGAAGAGAAGAGAAAGAGAGAGTTTGTGTATGATTGTGAGAGAGCTATGTACATACAACACCAGCAAATTTTCTGAACTTGAAACCACAACTGAAATCTCTCACACACAGACAGAGAGAGACACACACACACACACACACACACACACACACACACACACACACACACACACACACACACACACACACACACACACACACACCTGTGCTATTCCCATCTGGGGAGTATTGGCCAATCAATGAAACTGGTGGAATGTGACTAAATCGATGGTGATGCAGCCAGTTACACTTTACTACAAGACTATTCATTAATCAGTCTCACATGCACCTACACACACACACACACACCTATCAACATTGCTTTATTTCTTCTCTCTCACTGAAAACACAAACAAGCTCAATAAACCTGTAAAGTTCAACACTGTTTCATATATTTAACTGCAGACAATCAGGTGGCTGGCTGAAAGGGACATTTGATGATGCACTAAAGCATTTGATCACAGCTGGATTAACTTGTTACACCCACAGATTAAAGAAATAACAACAAAACCAGAGTAAATAAGACTTTGACTCAAAATCTCCAGGACAATGGATTAATCATGCGTACCCGCGTGTGTACCATATTCATTGTGCAGACGTCTTTCTTCTCGATATTGCACCCGATATACAACATTTACGGTACACTTTTTGTTGCTTAAAATCTCCACTGAAGAGTTAGGACAACGAACACACTGCGCTACACACACGTCTGTCAGTCTGTGTGTATGTGTGTGTGTGTGTGAGAGAGACAGACAACAGCTGATTGTTAATAGAGCCCCTGCCTTCCAGACAAGCAGGGACAGATGGGCGTTCATCTACAACAGTCGTCCTGCAGAGACTAAATCAGCATCCCAGCACCGTGCGACACCATCTCGTCACACCTTGAATAGTCAAGGACAAAGCAAAACTGATTAAAAAGGGAAATCTGGTTTTCTTCTGTTCATTAATTGTTCACAAAATGCCCCACAACCAGGGAGACGCCTCTGAAAGAGTCGTTAGCTACATTCTGTATCAATTGAAGGCCGCAGTGAGCAGGAGATTATGAGATGTTGCAAGCAAGGTGACACAATGTTCTCAGTAAAATCACAAGGACATAGAATCCAAACATACTGTTGCACACACTCATCTCTGAGAGTGGTGCCCCCTGAGACAGATGAATCACACTGGTCACGGGTAATATGATTGATCGAACCCCAACACAAAGAGGCGTACAAACAGAAGCTTTATATATATCCATTTAAACCCACTTTCTAACTTTGCGTCATTGATGAATGCACCTTGAGCTCCAGTGGTCGATACTGGCTCCACAAGCTGATGGATGTATCGTATAGTTGGGGTGAGTTACCAACCCACGGGGCTGTGGGGAGTATTTCTCTCAACACTGCTAGCTGGAGTTTGCGAAAAAAGTTTAAAATCACAAAGTGATGGACTGACTTCTCACCTTTGCTCCAAGGCTCAGAGACAGGATGGCGTCCTCAAAAGCAGAGTGAGTGTCCACGTGAGGAGGAATGCCTGGAAATATCATAAAGTGTACATTTTAATAGTTATACTGGTCAAAATGTATCATGGGTCTTTAAAAATATAAAAGTGCTGAGTTTCAACTTGTTTGTTGAATTTCTGACAGACACCATTGATGTTAGTCATAAATTACACTCAAATCATTTTGACATTTAATGCTACATTCAAGCATAATTAATTACCTTTCCTTTAAGGTCTATAAGGCTCTAAGATGTTTGCCAGTACTGCAAATATATTAACAGACAACTGACAGGAAGCAGAAACTTTCATCATCCCTCATCGATGCATTTTGGAGAGGTTCTGCTGCCACCTTGTGGTATAAGTCAGTAAAATCCAAACGTGTGCCTATATTTTGTGGTTCTGGAAACCCAGTAAGTCTACTTCCAGTTTCCACGAGTCTTTAATTGATGTCTTCACCACATAAAGTGCAGCTGCAGCATCTCAAACCTACAAACATCTTTCTATGGTTGTCACAGCTCTCTGCAGTGTCCCCTTGCTACTCCATGTCTGTTTTAAACCTCTGCAGCTCAGAAGATAATATAGTTTTGATTCAGTGTTGATTAATCATCCAGAGAATCAGTTATCCAACTAAATATTGATTCCTGAACTGCACCAAGGTGGAAGAATTGATATTTTTGTGATTTATTAATGGGTACAAACCATTTTCATTTTAATAATGTTGCTTATTTGTTGTGCTTTGAATAGCTGTCATTTTCTCCACATGTAGTCAGACATATGTACATGATAACCTCTGAAACGTATCTTAGTTGGTGAGTCATCATTGGAGACATGACTGGAAAATCTCACCCTGTCCAGACTCATACTGGTTGACAGTCAGCTGGTCTGACAGGATGTCGACGTGTTTGTTCTTCACACACCGCTCCAGAACAGCTAGACACTCCTGAGGAATACCTGGACACACACACACACACACACACACACACACACACACACACACACACACACACACACAAGCAGAAGGAATCAAAATGTAGCATCTTGTTGCTCACTATCCAATACATGAGATATAGGTGAAAATAGAAATATAGAGATTAAATCTACCAACAGAGCCCAAAAATATCAATAGATGATTTTAAGTGATGTATTGGCCAAAACAGTAAAAATACTTAAAATTTAAATATTTCAATTTTTTTGTTATTAATGGATGCTTACCTGCAGCCAATGGCTTGTCCTTATCCACGTTGTTGTTGTCGTAGCGAAACTCAAAGCCATAATGTTTGACTCTTCTATGCTTCAGAGCTTTTTGAGCTAAAACACATAAGAATGAAATTAGCAAATAAGGTCCAAATTCTTGTATTTCTTATCCGAATTGTACACAACAGTTGTGTACATTAAACTGGATTCATTAAGGCTCTGTCATCTGACTAATACTCAGCTTTATGACAAGATTGAATCAAGTTCCTGGGTGATCATGAGAAGTTCTACATAGCAACTTAACTTAAGAAACAAACACAGACAGCAAATTACACAGCCCCTCACCAGTGACATCATCATTAGTGGACGACCAGTCGACAGCAGCGAGCAGCAGAGCCTCTTCCTCCGGAGACACAAAATCCTCCACCAACACTAATCCATCAGGCAAAGGAACGGACACCTCCTCCTGACAGGTTACTACAGACACACAAACAGAACATACAGTGAGGATCACACTACTGTTTCTTATTAGACTAGATATCCAGCGCATGAAGCACACAAACTTCAGCTATCCAACTTACTGTTAAAATATGAGGTAAACAATGCTTCAAATGAGTGTAGCAGATCTGACAGTATTTTAGGCTCGCGTCTGTAGGTGTCAATGTTTAAGTCAAGTACCTGAGTCGACATAACTGAGGTAGAGTGTGACGCTGTTCTCTCCGCATTGAAGCTTTTCCCCATTGAGGTGGGTGTGGGCTTTCCGAGCACTCTCTTCAGATCTGGAAACAAGATCACAAAAACAACGGTGTGAGTTTCTTCCAGAGAGGTGAAAGCAATTAACTTGTGTCATATAGTATTTTCAGCCCAGCACCTGTACCTGTACGTGACAAAAGCATAAGGCTTGTGAGGGTGCATGATCAGTGTCTCCACCTCTCCCATCTCGTTCAGCGCTGCAGACAGCTCCTCTCGACTAACTCCGTTCCCCAGGCCACCATTAGCCACCACCAAGCTCTGTGGAACAGACAAGAGGTTGACTGGTTGATTCTATAGAGACCAGTTTAACAACATAAACAATTTGAAAGATGACATCCAAAACAGGCTAATCACTGTTTGAACCCTACACCTCAAGAATCAATGGCTTCTTCCACCAGGCTGTCAGTCTGATAAACACCTAAACAGACTATTTATTATTATTATTATTTCCTAATAATACATCCAAACAGCCCAAGACACACGTACATTGTATTCCCATTGTATTAAACCGCTATTGTTTTCTTATAAACGACAGAAAACAGTAGATACAAGCTAATATTAAAGTTATACCTGCAAATTAGCTAGCCAGCCAACAGCGTGCATTCTTTCATTCAACTCACTTAAACTGAAAAACAACTTTGAATTGTGAATCTAATAGCTGTAAATATTTAAAATAAGTAGCTCGAAGAGGCTAAATGTTAGCTAGCTCTCTCTTCGCTGCCACTTCCTGTATATGAATATTTATTTTGTGTTACCTTGGTAGGCTGCGGTGCTGTACTGATGCCTTCATGTTTCAGCAAAGTGTGACTGGCTTTTAACTGTTTACGAAGAACTTTTCTGTCCTCTTTACTCCTTCTGACAGCTTCCATGTTGTTTCCCACACTAGCTTCCATGGTACGTCCGTGTATTTTGTCCGGGTGCAACAAGCATCAAACACTGACGGTTCCCGACGATTCTCATCCCAGGAGAGCAGAGCCACCATGCACAGGTGGCTCCTTTGAAACCCTTCTCAGACAAAGCACAATGGCAACTGATACCATTAACAATGGCTGTGTTCCAACAGTTGCAATGTGATGCAACAATTAATTGTAGGCATATACATTTGGCAGCCTAAAATGTTAACTGTTTCACTCTACATTTTCCTCTGGTTGTGTGCCCTGCTATAATGTGAGTTCAGACCACCAAAATAAGGAAAGAAAGTCTATCTTTGTTACTCAGTAGTATGTCCAGTGAGATTACTGTACATTCCATGGGTAGACTAATAGTCTAACACTGGTATTAATGTCCTAGTGTAGGCTATAACATCCCAGCAGGGACATATTGATCTGTTGTTGTATATATCTATATCGAGCTAATGATTGAATACCTCTTGCTCTTTTAGTGTAAGCCTCCCTTCTCTTTTCTCTTCTAAGATACCCATTTTTTCCACTTGGTATCTAAGGCTTACTAACATCCAGTGTTTTGCCCTGCGCTCCATTATATAGGACCTGAACCCTGAAGGCAAATCCATGCTGCATGCCTTCCTAATCTCCTAACAAAAGACAGACAGAATTGCCCCAGGGATCATTCTATAGGCCCCACTAACTTGATACTATGGGATAAAAATATAAGTATACAGGATGACTATCTTGGGTAGACTGTTTTGCATTCCATTTTCATCCATGTCATTCATCCATCATCAGACCGGACTCAAATTCTGGCAACTGAGGATAATCTTGTGTTACATGAGAACAAAAGAGTATCACAATAGGCTAGCTGGCTAATTCTAATGCATCCTTTTCAACAAAACACATTACCCTACACATCAGGGCAGATGCTGATCAGATACAACCAGTGATTTACGTTCAGACATGTTTCTAAATTGTAATTGATGTATTCTGTCTATTGTTTTGATTTTTTTGCCCTGATTTCTGCTCTCTGTCTGCTTCCTCCCTCACAGGAGCCAATTAGCTCAGATCCTGCATTTGAATTCCTCTACAGTCAAATCAATGACTCCACAGCCCCTTTGGGTGTGAGTATGTGTTCCAGCATGCATGTATGTGTTCGTGAGCATTAAACTTTTGTGCGTCAGTGTGTGCGATTATACACGGGTGTGTGTAGTGTAATGAAGCCCCCACCTGTCCTCAGCCATCTCAGTAATTACAGTGCCAGGCTAAACTCTGGCCAGTGGGAACCCTTCATTGTTTTATCAGCATGCTCAGTTTAGTCTCCAAAACAGCAGCTGGTCAGACAGGAGACTGTGGCTGCCCTCTCCAACACCATTACAATGCTCTGCCCCATCTTGTTTTTCCAAACAGTCAAATAAATAAAGAATATAAATAGTCTTCTCTCCGTTGTGTGTGTTGGATGATGCCTAGAGACTTCAGTCACGTACACCCTTGCTGGGAGATTAATCAGCAGCAAAGCTTTATCCCTTGCTGCAATTTCTTAGCATTCACAACACACACATTTTTATCCAGCGAACACGATAATGAAAACACAGGGGAAAGACATTAATCAATTCTTTGTCTGATGACAATTTTGTTGCAATCCATTACTCTGAGTCAGTCTGACTTCCCAACTGTCTTGTCGTAGGAAAAAACGATCTCACTAATAGCTCAATTAAGTAGCTGCTGTGGAGTTTTCAAACACATAATTTTCCTCAGCGCATGAAGTAGTTACTTGTACTTGAAAATGTTCATTTTATCAGAGCACTTAAAGAACGTCTCATACAAGCTGGCTTAAAAACTGAGGTGCAGGTCATTTTTTGACATTGGAAACAGAAGTCCACTAAGTATCTGATGAATGATCCATCTGCTATTAAAGACCATGGACTATGTGGTAAGATTTGTTTCTCAACTGCTGTTTCAGACGAAAAGCATCTTATAATAAATCTAATTTCAATAATATATTTCAGAGTTGGTCAGCCATGAACTTGTGATCAATGAGTGTCAGCATTCTACAAAGTGGAAATATCTGTTTCAGGTTATGAACATGAGATTAGGATGATATTTCCCTTGCCAGTGCTGAAGAGCTGCTTCACCTTACACTTCAGCCAAGTTCTTAAAAATCAGGGTAATGGTGAGAACTAGAGTGGAACCACTTGTGTACCCAGAGGCATGCCATTACCCTTTGTAGGGCCAGTAGCCAGAGGCCAAACTCCTGTTACTGGCATCTTTGTATTCTGATTAGCTGCAGACTGCATGACGGAGATGGACAGATTGCTTTTTGAAATAGTTATTCAGTTCTATCGGGACTATATGCAAGCAGATATCGGTCGTTGGAAAAGGATAACAGTCATAAAAACTATGGCAATGAAACCGGTAAAAGTACAGAAATATATCAGCCAAAATCCCTCACGGTTTTTTTTCATTGTTCTTTCATGTTCTCTTTCCAGAGAGGAAAATATTTTCGGGACATGGTCATTAGGTCCAATCTTATTCAAAAGGAAATATGACTGATATGCGACCAGGTCATTTTACCCAGGTTTGTCTGGCATTACAGATACCAACAAGAGAATACATATCATGCTGTAGCACTGAAGAATGTACAGATCCATCTATTCACTGACTAACTGGCAGCTACAATGGATATGAGACAGACAGAAGTTATGAGTTGAGGTCTTTGGCAGCAGATCTGAGGTTCAGACATAATATTACAACCGGCCTAAAGTATAAACAGTCCTGAGCCTTGTGTTTGCTGCCTGTATCATCTCTCTGTCAGGATCACAGTCAGCTCAGAGGAATTCCTGTCTCTCCTCGCCAGCAGGCGTTTAGCTTTGCATAAAGACTAAAAGCAAAACCTCATCTTGTTCATTTTTCTATGGATTAAACATGCTACAACATGTTAAGCATTTGACTTGCTGTATCCCCGTTGCTTCCCATCATTTATGCTAAGCTAATTGTCGCCTGGCATTAATTGATTGTTGATATTTTTGGTATTATAGATGATTTGATTTGTCTTTTTCATTCACAGCTGATAACCATGAAATTCTCACCAAACTTCACTGGTAATAAACAGTAGTCGTATTGCATGCACGTACACCCACACACATAGCGTCCCAGAATGTGTGGAATGGTGTCTCTGAGGCCTTGTTGACACCCCTCCGTCCCTCCACTGATTTAGAGGGTAACCCTGCCAGTACTTTTCTATCTTAAACACACACAGCTGTCAGAGTGGGCCATGGTCCACCCTGCACAGAGATGCCTGCACACCTCGCCCTGCTTTATTCAATCACCCCGGCGCTGGATCTCCATGACAATGGGAATCCCTGGGTCAAATAGCTATTGGTTTGACATTGGCAGGGCAGCAGGGGGATAAAATAGCAGACGTTTTGATCTTTTAAATCCTCTGGAAAGACCTTGGAATCCTGTGATGGAGAGGTTCAAGGGAGCCAAGCTCATACACACTTTGTCCTGCTGTGACCCCTCTGTGTGTACGGAAGGTGTGTCAAGGGGGTTTAACATTAGATCAAAGATAACACGGTTTTAAGCAGCTGTCAAGTGTGAGATGAACTGAGAGGTTCACTGTGGTGAACTGTCAAAATCCCTTTCTTAGCACCAGCGTAGAAGGGAGAGTGTAAAAGAACAATGGTTATACATTACCACAAGAGAGAGAAAAACACTTTACTATCAACATCTATTTAAAGGAATAGTTTTGGCAAATACACTTTTTTGCTTTCTGGCGGATGAATTAGATGAGAGGATTGACAGCACTCTCTTGACCTCACAGTAAACAGCCAGCAGGTGGTTATCTTTGTTCAGCATAAAGACTGGAAGCAGGGGGAAACAGCTAACCTGGATTTGTCCAAAGGTGGCAACATCTGCTGTCTAATTAACACGTTGTATCTTAGTTGTTTAATGTCATTGCAGTCAGTACTGGTAGCTCAGTAGTTTTCAGTTCATTTAGGTCAAGAAATAGAATTACCAAACAAAAATACTAAAGGGATGAGGGTTATCTGTCATTGTCAATTACAAAAAGGGTCGTGCTCTCCATAGCGTGCCACTCTCCTCTGTTCTTTCTTTTCTGTCACCAACAGGCTGGCCTATACAATAAGTCCCACCCTCTTGAGAATGGCCCTACACATCCTTTTATTGTCTTTCCTGGCTGGTAGGTGTCATCCAGCAGTCACAGAGAATAGTGAAAGTAACTCAAGTGCAGTGGCATGATATTACGTATTAAAGTATCTAAATAACTAAGGGAGGAATTAACCTTTCCTTTTTCCTCTTTGACTTGCCAGACAGCATGATAAACTGTGGTATCAACTGGATTTAAATCTACATGCCTCCAATGTTGCATTTTGGAGAGGTCACTCGGTTATTGTTCTTTGCCCCTGTGCATAGCTCATACCCAGCTACAGATACTGTTTCAGTTTCCCATATCCATCAGAAGACATGGATATTGTGTTTGGAACAACTGTAATCCACCTAGTATCTGCAATAATGTTTTATAAATAACCCTGAGTCCCTCCACTGTTGTGTGTCTCTGTGTAAGAGGGAGACTCTGTATGGTTATAGATGGAAAACACCAGTGGATGATATTGTGGAAAGTAAGACACTCTATTGGTTGTTTAGTTGCTGCGTGACATCAGTCCGGTTGTATGTGAAACATGGGCGGTCCGCTAGGGTGACTACTTTAGGACCGGGCCCTTCCCCTGGCCACCGAAGACAGCTGGACAACAGCAAGAAGATCAGCTGCTAACAGATACTACAGAGAAGAAGTGCCACAATAGAATTGTCAGCGAGAAGACAAGCTATCAGAGATCAAGTACTACTGGAGCGCATGAGAACGTCTGCTTTCTCCTCTTCCTGCTCATAGTGAGATTGCTGCCAAAAAAGGAAAGGTAACAGTTCACCGGCTACATCTGATTTTGAAAATGCAACGGGTGCAAAGGGGCTTGTATCTATTTTTTTCATACACCAATAACTTTCCCATACAGTACTTTCTAACCTGATCACATGTATGATAGTGTATTATTGAGTATACTTTGCTGGTGTGTGCGTCATCTCCCATGTCTTTATATAAGGGCGTATTGTTGGCCCCTCTCCCTGTTGAGTGATGGAACAGATGGAACGACCCGCCTAAGAAGTGTCTGATCCCTCTAATCTATGATAACAAACATGCACACGCAAAACACAGCACATGTGCCACTGTAGGCACACATACACTTATATATATATATATATTTTTACCACCATACTATTTGCCTTGGTAATACCTTAATTATATGTTTCATTGCTCATATCTCTCTACACTTCTCAGGTCCAGGACCAGCCTCAGCTCTATAAAAAACACTCAACATCTGCACCCTTCGTATTTGTCTGCTTCTTTCCTCCCCTCCTCCTCTTCTCGGGTGTGATACCACCATGGACCGCTCGGTACAGGAGCTGTTCCTCAACTTCATGATCGTCTTAATCACTGTGCTGCTGATGTGGCTGCTGGTGAAAGCGTACCAGGCCTAAACCATGGAGCAACAAGAGACGAGATGAACGGGAGGAAGAGGAGACAGAGAGATGTGTGTGGAAGGAAGCCAGCCTGATTATTGTAGGACTTTGATTATTCTTCAGACACAGTGTTTACATCTTTTCATTCTTTTTTTTTAGTCTGGTCCAGAGCTCAAGTAGCGATGCGATGTCTAAAATCATGTGATTGCTTCAGACAGATTGTCATTTAAAAACTAATCTTAGATCAGAATTTGTTTTGAGATGTGTTTTGAAAGTGGCCTTGAATATTTGGCAAGAGCCAAAGGGGAAGTCACAGTAGAGATGGGAGGGTGAATAAAAATAAATAAACAGGGGTTTTAAAGTGACAGCTATGATACACAGTAATGCCACATAAACAGCAGTACAGCATCCCATGTGGCATTCCTGTGACAATGATACATGAACCATGCTGTTGAGTCTATTGTTCTGTTTTTACTAAGTGATGAAAGTATCTATGCAGACATTATATCTACTCAAAGAAGAAGACATCTACACAAATAAGGAAGCATTATGTTTATGTTCACTTCTTGCCATTAAACAGTCTTTCATTTGTTGGATTAGTTTTCTGTTTCATAACACAAATGTACTTTGCATTTATGATTTACACCGTGACGCCCTTTTCTCCTCCTGCTCTCTGAAATGTTAAGCATTTGTGTTCTTTGAAGCTACAGAGTGTTTCTCTGTGACAGTTGCACATTTTCATCAAAGCAGTTACTGAAGCTTATCAGGAGATTTGTGGATTGATCACATGTAGAATTATACATCATGAGAGGAGAAACAGGGCATGCATGGATACATGGCAGTCGGAAACAGAATATATGCAAGTAGTTTAAAATGAAAATCCACCCAGATCATTTACACAGCATTGCCATTCAATTATTTATTATTATGTATGAGCAGGTCTTCATCAGCTAAAACAAAGGACGAATCAGGAAAATAACAGGGAGTCCTAATGACATAGAATATAACACAAACCCATAATAGGACCATTTTCTAAAAATATTACCATCTTGTGAAGCACATTTAGTTGAAAGGGACGTATACGTGTTTGTGTAATTTTGCCAAAACAAAGTTATTTGATCCATTCATGATGCAAATACCCCAAATGCAGGAAAATAACACTGAATTCCTCATGAAGGCTGTGTAAATGGAGCTTCAAAACTGTTAGATAAAGTATTATTTTCTATGTTCTAGCTGTAGGAGAGCTGATAAGTGTACAGATACTGTGAGTTATTTTTCTGGGGAATTCTCCTTTTCATACAAAGCAGGAAAAAAAAATATTCAGTTACTAAAATAGGATTTCTAAAATAGTCTTCTACTCTATAGGGTTCCTCCATGGGAGAGACCACATTTTGAATGACACAACAGAGACCCTATGACAGCAGGTGCTTCACACATACAAAGTTAAGGATTAAAGCCTTTAAATAAACAAAAACAATAAAAGAAATATCTGGCTTAGGTGCTCTTGGGATGTGAAGATGTGTGAGTGATGCGGTGATAGTCACAGATTGTCATTCTCTCAGTCAGCTGTCTGTCGTGCACAGAGGGTTGAAAGCCTCAAAGGGAGACTCATGGGTACTTGCTTACATCAGTGACACATGTAACACACACATGTATATCTACTCACATGTTTTCATGAGTGGGTGTCTGCTGTGTATCAAGCAGTGTCACCCCATGGGTCTTTGTATCTGTTGAAGCTGATTAGCTGGCAGTGGAACTCAGTGAGTGCTCTGGGCATGGGAGTCACTTCCTCCCATTGGTTTCTCTCACTGTGGTACACCTATACACAAGAAAACAGACAGATCTTAGATGATGAATACCCTCTGTTTGTCTTTGCAATGGGATTACTTTGATGCTAATGTTTCTCTGGTGAGCTACTGATCACGTCTTCAAGGCCTCTTAAAAATAAAGAGACATTTTGCCATCAAGTGGCCTCCACTTTCAGCTCAGGAAAAACTTGGACCACCCCCTTTAGCCAATAAAAGTCAAAGTAGCTACTCTGGATAAAAAAGTTCTCGTACCTGAACTTCATCGGTGATCTCGTCAGGTGAATAGTCTCCACCCAGGATATAGATTCTGTCTCTCATACCAACCGCTCCAGCATTGAACCCAGCACACTCAAATGACCCTTCACCCTTCCACACGCAGGTCTCTGGACAAAAACTGTAGACCTGGATGTAGAAAAATAATCGAATTTTGAAGTCCGAATTTAACAATAAACCTGCTCAGAAAACGTAAACAACATAACCCTTTGTTAATGCCTTCACACTACAATGCAATGACTGACAACTCATGCATTCATCAGTGCCAATCTGATGGCTCACTTTGTAAGTGGAGAGGTCACAGAGGTGCAGTGTATTATGAATCGACACCGCCTTGACCAGTGTAGCATGGAAGAACTGGCCAAACTCTGCCACCAGGCGGCTCCACTGGTCCTGCTGGGTGTCGTAGCGGAAGAAGCAGTCCAGCGAGGGGTTGAAGGAGTCTGTGAGCTCCACCTCTGAGCCCAGTGTATAGATAACACTTCCACAAGCACTGGCCTCAGGGTAGAAGATGGCAGTGGGCAGCGGGCTGACTGAGCACCAGGTCTGGATCAGAGGGTTATAATACTCCACCTACAATACATGATAGAAAAGAGCCGTGTTTAAACTGCACATTAACAAAAAATCCACAGTTAATAGTCTAGCAATAAAAGGAAATCTTCACCCAATTGTATATAAAGGAAACACTGTTACCTCCAGCAGACTGGGAGCTCCCCTTCTTGATCCTTTGGTCCGTCCTCCAATGACGTACACTCGGTCCAGGCAGGTCACAGCTGTGTGCGTGGTTCTGGGCTTTCGCATGGGAGGCGCACGCGTGCAGGTTAGGGTCACAGGACAGAAACACCAAACCTCGTCCGTGGCGTCGTGGAACGGCTCGGCCACATGGAGACGTATTGCCCGGCAACAGTTCCCCCGGCAACCGCCTGTCACAAACATCTTAGATCCAGTGGAAAGACGATAAGTTGGCGAATTTATTCAACCAAAAAAAAAAAGGAATGGCCCCATTTGTTTGTTGTCCAATTTTACGATTATGCTCCTCCTTTTACATCTTTTCTCTAAAACAGTGATTCCTAACCTGGAGGTCGGGACCAAAGATAAACTCAAGGGTTAAAAGATAATTCAAGGAATAATAGTGTCTTAAAAACAGGTTTCTTCTCTCACTTTTCCTTAATTGTTTTTTATTTCGTGTGAAACAACACTGTTATCGGCATACTTTTACCTCTTGAGGTCTCTAAAACACCTTAAAACAAAACAATCTGGAGAAGAAAACTCACACCCCATGCACACACCAAGGCTATAAGGCTATAACTTGTAATAAGGGGTCACAGGTTGACACACGGTTGGGAACCACTGACTCCAAACAGCAGCAGGACTCGAGGTTCAATCCTAAAACGTACCTTCTCAGCAAAGCTGGTAACGCAGGATCCTGGTGGGTCTGGCATAGCAGCGCCCCCCTCTCCGTGCCCTGTCCCCAGCTCTTTCCACTGGTCTGTTTCCAGACAGTAGCAGAAGGTGTGGCGGATCTCTCCGTTCTCCTCCGTCTTGTGGGTGTAGATGTAGCTCTGTGTGGTGGCTGGCCTGGCGTCAGAGAGCAGGCCGCTGTAATGATCCTGCTTGCTAAGAGCCTCTGAGAGCAGGGCGAGACACGACTTACCATCGCAGAGGAGGGCGTCTGAGTCACGCAGGGTCTGAGAGAGAAGGTGAGGGGGAACATTGTTGAGACAATCACAAGACCTCATTGCTGAATCAGCATTCCAGCAAAAATCCCAAATTCCGCAGATGCAGCGTGCTCATACCTTTAGTACAGGTGCAGGTAAATGGTGGAGTCTGGTCAGAGATAACAAGCCCGGCAGCAGTTTTTGTCTTCTTGAGAGATCATGGCCTGTCCATCTAAGAAGGGACATCACCACGGCCTCCTCACTGGGCACGTTTAGAGCATCTGAACTTAGGCATGCCTCCAACACATTCACCTATAAGAAGCAATGGAAATAGTAAATACTGACTGAGTTCAGGCTGTTTGATGTAGGCAGAATGATAATAAGATCACTTGTCAAATCAAAATCACTTTTTACACTATTATTACTAAGAAAGGGAACAAACTTCAGTGCCAGACTTTATGATTTTCTACATATTGTTGTGGGAACAATGTTATGCCCTTGTGTAGAAATTACATAAATTATGCACACAGTACCGCGTTTTATACATGAACTTGATGAAATTGTTTAAAACCCTTTCTAAATCATAGCCTTTTTTCCTGAGCATGTGGAAGATTTAAAAAAAGGTTAAGATGGCTGAAGCCTTTTGGCAAATGTTGTTGCTATATCTTGTTTTAAAGGCCATTTAAAAGGGATGCTGTCCTTTTTCTCAACTTCCTTCTTATACGGATGCATCATCACGTTATGAATCACGAAGAGTTACAGTTGACTGGTTATGAAATATGATTTGGAGTCGACATGTTAATTACTGAGAATGAGCAAAAACAGATTAAAGTCAATGCTCAGACAGATTGCAGACTCTGCATGCATAGTAGGAATGTCTGAGTTCATTGACAAATAATCTACATTCATCCTTATATACACTAAAATGCCTTCCTTATCGTGTCCTTTCTTAAGCAGCACCTGCATGTCCAGAAAGTCCTGGGTTTTGGAGAGGTCAGAGAAGTTCTGAACCACAAACTCGTTGGCACTTTGGAGGAGGGAGGCAGAGCCGTAGGCCTCAGCGAGGGAGAAGAGGGACAGACAGTTACCAAGATCCATGGTTTCTATCAGGAAGTTGCTGCATGCTCGGGACAATACTGTAACCTGAGAACACAAACAGTACATATTTAAAAATGTTTGTTGTGCTAGTTAAATGACAGCCCTGTACACCCACACATATATTTTCACTTGCTTGATTTGCTTGGGTTGAAGTCTGGTGGAGCTATGCGGGGAATTACATGAGGTCACCAATTCATATAACCATAAAAATAATAAAATTGTTAGTTGTCCAATGCTAATTTGTGCAACAAATGCTAATGAAATACAGTCTGTACATGCCCACACAGTCCAGAGAGGAGGTCTGACAAGTCAAAATAAGTGAAGACATCTGTGAGGTTGTACCATAGGAAAGGAATTCAGCCATCATTCCTTTTGTTATCTACACCTGTGCTTCACTGGGTGTCGCAATATACCAGTATTTACAATAACCCTGACATTTATAAATTATTGATGATGTGACAACATCATGTAAATAATCCAGCACCTCTTGAATCATTTTATATATGCAGCTATGGTTACAGACTCATGTACCATCCCCCTACAGTCGTGTTTTGAGTGTAATATTTCCAAAAATAGAGACGAAATATGAAATAAACAAAGTTAAAGATGACTTTGACTGATGATTTTAAAAAATGAATCAAATTTTCCACAAATATTGTGAATATTGTCAGACTGAATTATTTTAGTCATGACAATCGTGCAGTAAAAATCTTGTGATATTGTTACAGCACTAACTGTAACATGTCAAAATATGAAGAATATGTAACACCCTGTGGCAGATGAGGAGGCACTAGTTATGGCACAAAGTTAGCAAAACAACTGTTTGTTTTAAAGGGAAAAAAGAAAGAATTGTTGTATTTCTACCTGCAGAAAAGAGGCAACCTGAAACAGCATGTCCACATTGCCATCAGTGATGAGTATCTCTCCAGAATAGGCAAAGTCCAAGAAAGAACCCACTGCCACCGGACACTGGTTACCCAGAGTCACTGAACCATCACCGCGCTCTCTCATGTCCACCTCGAACATGGCCCTAAAGACAGAGCAGTTACTATCGATAGACAGATAGATATATAGGTAGGTAGGTAGGTAGGTAGGTAGGTAGTGGAAAGACAGACAGACAGATAGATAGACTACCTGAAGAAATCACTGCATGCTGCAAGGACACAGCGATGGCAGGGAAAACTTTGCTCCTGGACCTTAATGGTGAAGTCAAACATCAAGCCCTGCTCCCTGAATGATCTGAGCACGCCCAGCAGCTGGAGTCCGTGGGACTCCGGCACCCGCAGCAGGGTCCGGCACTCTGGGACTCCATTGCATTGTGAAGTACTGCTGCTGGAGTTGTGGGCATCGGTGATACAGGACGATGACTCTTGAGGTTCATCCATCTTCCCAAATTTTGACAATATATAAAAACAAAAATCAGAGATCAAAATGCATTTCCACAGAATATAGTGAGCCTGAGATAAAGGGGTTCATAATATTAGGCTACAGAAAAAAAAAGTTTAAGGAAAGATCTGGTGTCTATCACAGTCAGTATTGTCACAGTTCAAATACACAGTAGGCTACCTTAGATAATGAATCACTGTTAAAAGTAAAAACACATTGTAGTAATAGAAATACATGTGCAATATATTGGTATGTTGTCTGAAGAAGAACATGCAGTAGGCTACTCACTGTGTCAGCACCTCGGACAGCTCTCTCTTTCTCACGCCATTCTAACTTCCGGAAGCGTGAAATCACGCGACGACTCGTGCGGCTTTTTCTGTGTTAGCGGCTGTATTTGTCGGTAGCATCATATTTACTGAAAGCGCACCGTTGTGTTACTGATATTGAGCTATGTGTCTCTTTTATAAAAAAAAGTGTTGTGTGTGCACGTATGCGGCTCTTTTGTTTGCGGTAGAGGGATGTGCAATGGCAGATGGGAACTGTAGTTCTCTCTTATTTGTAGTTTTACAGGCGGAAAAAATCTCGGCGAGTGTGCTCCTATAGTGTAGCCCAGTCGTTAGAAGTTAAACCGTTAAACGTTGCAGAAATATACAAGAGTTCTCAAATACTACAGACTGTTATAAGCTTTATTTGGGATTTTGCACGCTGTTGCTGTTTGTGTTGATATTTCCTCTGCAGATATCCATTAGTCACTACAAATCCATTGTCAATGTTGCTGTTCTTTATGTTTATATATATACTTTTGGATATACATTTATACATAGTACATGTTTATGCTTACCTCTGTTCTACTTTGTTGTCCTTGTTTATTTATTTAGTATATTTGTATATTCTCTGTATGTACGTTGAGAGCAACGTAAAAACCGCAGTCAAATTCCTTTTATGCGTACGCATACATGGCCAATACATTGATGATTCAGATAGTTCAACTTCACTCGTTTTTATTTGTTTAATGTTTGCACCATGTGTACCAGCAGTGGTATCTGAAAGACGTTAAACTAACTGCAGCAACCATTCACTCTGGACTTGATACTTACACATTATTGTTCTAGTTGTAGGGGGCAACTTTACGTTACAGCTCAAGAGACTGGCTAAGAACTAAGACAGCATAAAGCGGATTACTTAAATAATAGAGATAAAATAAGATATTAAATTACAGAATTACAATATACAGTAAATGCAAAAAGGCAGGCAGCGTGTCAGGACGTGTGTGTTTTGAAAATTGAGTCATTGTGTTGCATTGCAACTCATCACCACTGGGTGGCGTTGCCTTGCTGTGAAGCAACATTTGTAGTTGTGCTTATGCACGAAGTAAAAGCCTCTTGTTTGAGTTAGTGAACGTGAACTTCCAGCCATGCTGCAGTACCGTTTCACCGCCACGGTGCTGCTGACCACATATAACAGACACACAATGTTGATTTTCGAGATACCACATATCAGCAGGCTTTTTGTAAACATACACTAATATTACTGCAGCGCGGTACTCATATTCATATACGCAACAACATATAGGTCACTTCTCATCAACACAACAACCACAGACTCAATCATTGAAGTGCGAATACACAGAAAACAGAACAAAGAAGTAACAGTGTTATTATACAACAGCCTGTCAATTAGACCTTCAACTACATCATCTGTATTAGACTAGCATTCAATAGTCACGCTAACCCTTAAAATCGAATGCTCCATTATTGATTGATTGAGAGTAGGACCAGTAATATATGTCAAGTATGAAAAACGAATGCCCTTCTCATTTGCTGTTTTTATTGTGGTTAAAAGTAAAAGTCTGAACCATATCGATCCGCGCTACATGTGATCATTATTATTATTATTGTGCTATAATCCAAACCGCTCCACTATATATATTATCGGTGGGTCAGACCCCCTCCTCCCTCCTCTCTCTTTAACTACATCCTTACATCCCTCCCTTCCTCTCTCCCTCCCGGCAATGCATCCCCATCCCCCACACGGTGGCCGTCTCTTCGGGTGAAAGCTGTCTTCTCTGCGCCACTGGTCCGACAAAACGCTGCTGTAGCAGAGCCAGTCCGCACCGACCTGAGATCAGAGCAGACACACGGGAGCGACATCACGTACTCGCACACAACACACGGGGAATCTTTTTATTTGTTCGACCAAGTGGTAAGTCTTCTCCGATGTTTTATAATGGAGGGCAGGAATGTCCATGTTTCGACTTCTTAGTTTTCCAGTCTTTTTTTTTTTTCCTCCTCCGTTTCCCTTCGATTGTCCTCCGTGGTGGCTACAGTTTGGAGGACTAGCGGGCTAAGCTAAACGAGCTAGCATAAATTGCGGAGTCCAACTGACACTAACTGTCGTTGTCGTGTCAGTATTAATGGTTTTACCGTTGGTGGTTTGAGCCTAGGTCGGTATAGGTAGCCGCTATTGTACCGGTGCAGTCCAGTCTGACTCACTGCGAGTGTGTTTCATTGTCGTTGGCTAATCTCCAGTCAGCTAGCTCGCTAATTAGCCATTTGAGCAGCGTGTGCCGAGCGATGCGAGGATGCTACGGGGTTAGCGGGTCTCTTTTTAGGGCTATCAGACAAGCTAAGCTAACGTTACTAATATAGATTCCTGCATGGGGGTACCTCGGAATGGGTTGAATAGCCATGCTAACGGTAGCTAATATGGTGATAATTGGCAAGATGGCATCTCGGAGTTGTTATCTAGAAATCGGCGGATTTTCAAAATGGTGTCTTAAGCTTGTTTGAGTGTGACCCTTTTTGTCCAACCACGGCTGTTTTGGCGTTGCTCGCTATCTCAGGAATGCCGTGTGCTGCCATACTCTGATGGATATAAACTAACGTTATCTATTAAATACAAACTCCTGCATGCCAGGCTGTCTCCTCTAGATTAGAACCCCCAATATGAACAAAACAAAGGTATCTTGGAGTGTAACTAATTAGTCTTAAACGGAGTTTTGTGCTGTTTGAAAATATCCATAGCGGCTTTCTGCATAATGGACATATTTGCACACTGGCTTTTAAATGGACCACTTTCACTAAGTCTATGCGCATCATTCACTCTTAGGTTCATTATAAACATGTGGTTCCTGATGTTAAAGTTGTTGGCTAGATGAAGACCCCTGGCTACTGTTGGAACAAGTATTACAAATACAATTTTGTTTTGGCAGAAACTAATGATTATGATCTGTATTTATTAATTTGATGACCAGTTTTTTTTTGTTGTTTTTTTTGATCAAACAAGTATTGTTCAATCTACAAAATGTCAGAATACATAAAATGTCTCAAAATCCATAGTGACACTTTCAAATGTCTTGTTTTATTTGACCAACTCTATCTTATCAAAACAATGTTTTATATTTTCTAAAATAAGGACATGTAATCAGAGAACTGGACGTAGACAATGTTTTGCTTGGTAAAGAACTTGAACTATTAATCACGATCAAGATTCTTATTGATTCATTTTCTTTTGATCCACGAATCATTCAGCGCTAGAAGAGATTCATCAGTCTGTACTCACTGAAGACACAGAAGCCTCACATGGTTCAAAAGAGACAGGATTACACAAGATGCTTAAGGCATATTTTTCTTCTCTCTTGCGACTAGTCTTATCGGGGAAATTAATCCTCTTCACGATCATCTTTTTTTTTGGGGGGGGGGGTAGCCTGCTTCAGTCATTGACTGCTAATCCAGTTTAATTCAAGAAACCTTATCTGTAGAAAGGAATTTCTGAGATACTACTGTTCTTGGCCCTCACCAGAGCAAAGTTATCTGTGTACAGCTCAAAATGGTTTTCTGTAGAGACTGGAAGATGCACACGGCCCCATGCATGTTAGATATTCAGTCACGTGGTTTGTTTGAAAATGTTATGCTTCATGAGGCTAAACAACATTAGTCATATTGAATGCACCCAAAATAAATACAACAAATGCAAATTCAAAGGCTGTGCACAATGTTTTTAAGACTAAATCAAGAAGCATCTGGCAGAGTTGCGTCACCCTGATGAAGGCATATTAAATGCAGGGACAATGCTCAGAAATGACAGTATATTGATGACATTTCATCATTTTTCGCAGTGGACTTAAACTAGAGCTTCAATTTAATCTTCGGTCTAAGGTGACCCCCCCCTGTCTGCCATGATGGAGGAAAGGGTGGGTAATATGGGTTTTGGTATGCGTTCAGCACATTTTGTGTATGAATGGTGGGCTGCACAATGCAGCCGTAAAACTGTCAGACTATAGAAGGCCGGAGTCACTTAATGTTATGAGAGTCAGTGGTTCTAAAACAGGCCATCTCTCTAGCTCTTCAGTCCCGTGTGGTTCGAACCACTTAATAGGTTTATCGTCAGTGAACAAGATGCTTACAGACGGCAGCAGATTCACCCTCTGGTGTCCAGCCCACAGTCCTCTGACATGATGACCAACATTTATTTAAAGAGAATAGCAGATACCAACAACTGGCTTTGGATTGGCTTTTATAATACACATTTATATCATTCGAATTCATGACTTAAACTGGGGCACTAATTATTATATTCATCATCTTTAAATATCTAATTATCTCTTTTTAATAATTAATTAGTAGTTAAACTATTAATGTCAACTTCTCAAAGCTAGTCCAAAACCCAAAGATACACATTTTACAAAATAGAAGACAATTGAAAGCAGCAAATGCTCACATTTGAACAGGAAAAGGATAATTATTTGCCACGTTTGCTTGAAAATTGACTTAAATGATCAACTGACTATCAAAATAGTTGCCAATTAATTGTCTATTGATTGGCTATTTAATTAATGGACTAACCATCGCAGCTCTAATTTGCTGACAAAACACTTTCTTTATTGTCCGAACAGTTTCCTGATCAGCGTTGATAGATCGTTGTGTGGTGATCTTTGATTTAAGTGTGTGTGTGTATGTACGTACAGTGGCAGGTGAGACATGTCAAAGGGAATACAGGACAAGGATAAAAGGTTGAACTGATCCCTGGAGACAAAGTTGTGATGCATTCAGTGTCGATCGTATGGGGGGGGGGGGGTCTGCCACTGTGTGACACACAGTACACACATGTCTGCGCTGCACGTTGTTGTTTCATTACTGATCACGATCAATAGTTTTTATTCATGCTGTAGTCCAGTAGCAGTGTGTTGAGTGAACGTGTATCTAATTAAACCCAAGGGATAAAGCCTGACAAGTTGAAGAAGAAGAAGAAATGTATTCTTAAATCAGCTGGAAAAAGTAAACGCATTGTATAGAGTGAAATGATCGCCCTGTACATAAAAAAACAAACAAAAAAAAAAACACATTTGACTGGTTGTCCATTGCTGCAGCACCTCTTTTTGTCTGAAACGGCCCGTTTTAGAGCAGGCCTGTCTCTTTAAGGCCCCTTTCAAAAAGCCCTGTCAGCTCCGATTGGTCATCTGACACAGGTCTGAGCAGGCTCCACCCACTAATTCCATACACAGACGGCCATGTTTCCGCTCTACCACATCTGCTTTATAGCCGTCTAAGCACAACTATCTGAGTTTAGCTGCAACTCTACCGTGATTATCACCACAATAACTAACTGACAGCGAGTCTCCTGCATGTAAACATCGCCTGCTTTTAATGCATAAATAAATTCCTTAAATGCGCAAGGAATATCTCATATATCACATATATATTAGTGTTCAAATATATCCATATATTCGATACATTGTCCACACATAACACATTGTCTTATTTTTCTTCAAAGCAGTGTTACAAATGTTTAGATTTAAAAAAATTCAACATCAAACTCATGACCAAATGTGATCTTTGTTCTCACCCAGCAGCTCGGTGTTTTCTCATTATTGCAATAGACAGGATACACCAGTGCCTGCCTTTTTAAATATTGTTATAGAAGTGTTTACACAGTGTTGAGGATGCATTTATACCACGGCACGTACAGGCATGCCAGAGTCAGCTTTTTCTTTAATAATAAAGTAGCTTTTAATAACTCTGCTACCATGGAGGCGATTAGCATGGGTTAATTCTCTTGCAGGCTAAATTGTGGAATAGAACAAGTCTTGTAGGAGTTTGTACAGCCGGATATACACTACCACAGGTTAGTCTGTAAAATATTCTATTGGGTGTTTGATGTAAAATGTTCTATTGGATGTTATAGATGTAAAATATTCTATTTGATGTTATAGATGTTTTTAACTGGTTTAGTGGAGGGTAACGTGGTACCCATAGATATCTCTTGGCAAACTTTTATCTTCATCCAGTACGAGTGGTTCAGCCTCATTGCCGTAGACTTTCCAGTATCGTTCAGGCCTGCTATTGATGTTGTAGTTGCTTTGAGAAGTCAAATTACTTGATGCTTTATAAGAAAGTTACACCGAAGACTCAAATTAACACCTTTTTAAAAAGACTTTGTTGTCACCACCCTCTGTTTCTTTAACATTATTGAAGGTAACACTTTAACCTTTTTTTACACCGGAAACGGTAAGTTTCAATTTCTTTGTGCATCATGAAATCATACATTTTTAATACAAGCTGTGTCATAGCAAAATATCCAAATGTTGACCTCAGTGTCAATACTTTTTTTTTTTTTTTTTTTTTTTTTTAGAAAACGTTCCATACCATAATGTGTGACCACAGCAGGTGTAGAAATGTCTGTAAATGGATGATGTCGAAGGGTGTTTATTTCATGGTAACATTTCCATTTTCACTGGGACTTTCACAATATTGTCACATAATCCAGAGATGCAGACCCATGAGGTGTGTGACGGATGAGACGGTTTTGGAAAAGGAGAATGGAGTAGGAGGAAGCCGGCACAGAGGAAAAGGGGGAGATGCTGTCCCAAAGAGTCTAGTGCTGTCCTAGATTCAAAATAGCCCCGGGGCTGTTTGGAGCTTGTTGCTGCAGGGCAGGTCTGATTGTGTTCAAGGAGGGGGTGCCTTTGAGCGCTGTAGCAAGATGGATCTGGTCTCTGACGTGATTATGGATGTCACTTCTGACCGTGATAGCATGACACTGTTGGTTTGGTCTGTGTCGATTGGGCCTGTGTGTTGTTAGCTATCAGGCTGTAGTTAGCATTGCTGCTATTTCAACAGCCACGAAAACCTTCATGAGCACAATATGTTCTATAAATATTCATTTCAAAGAGAAGCATTTAAAATGATACATTTCCAGGGGCTTTAACGCAGCTTTCTGGTTGTTTGTCAAATAATATACCTTCTATGTTCTTGATATATCGTTCAGTCAATAAGATGTCAGGACAAAGTGAGCCCAGGTAATATTTTTAAATGGCTTGGTTTGTCCAACGGTTTTCAGTTGATTATCACAGAAGGCAAAAAAAAATCTAGAAAAGGATCTGAACCATTCCTGATGACTCATTGTTTCCGCTCTACAGTACAGTGAACCAATACAATAATATGCTGTAGAATAAAATCTATAAATTGGAAGCTGCCTGCATTACATATTTAATGTATGACTCATTATAAAGGTAGGTTAAAAAGAAAAAATTCTAATAATGCGGCGCATTACACTAAGCAGTTTATCGTCTTATGATTTCTATTTCTCAGTTTCCTTTTCATATGACCCAAGTGAAATGCCGCCTTCTTGAGGATTAAAAAAAGAAATGTGTTGAGCTCTATTCTCTCCTGTGCTGAAGTGTGATGACGCCCACCGGTTTTGATTTGTTGCTTTAAAGAGTAGCTGCCTGGTGAGGTATTATGTGGGAGGACGGCGTAGGTGTGGGGGTTGTGTTGTATTGTACATGTTCTCTAGGAATGGGAGCTCTTTGTGTGTGTGTTGGAGTGAGTGAGTGAGTGAGGTTTATTCTTTCACAATCCTCCCTCATTATTACCTCTTCTGGTCCCCCCCCTGGGCTGCTGGAATCTCCCTTTATAGAACCAGGGTTATTGTTTTGCAACACGCGCATTTTATATTAACATACACAAATTAAATATGTGGGCGTAATCTTTAAAGATCTGAAACAAGGCAAGGCCCGACTATCAAATTACTGAGCTCACACAAAACACTGAAAAGAGACACACAAGCAGCTCTGTTGGCATGCAGGCTGGGACGAGCTGTGTTGTGCTCGGGCCTTGAGGCTGCAGCATGTGAGTAACAACACAAATGAAGTCCCACTAATAGAGTTTAAGCTTAACACAGTCCTGGAAAATAACTGGTTAAGGCACGCAGCTGGAAGCTCTTCTTAATGATGTCAGCATGTGTGAGTTTGTACACTTTGAGTATTGATGTTGCCGTTTAGCCGACACCATTAGTCGGTCGACAGAAATTGGCAACTATTGTGTTATTAATTGCTTCAGACGTTCAGCGGGGGGGGGGGGGGGGCAAATATTTGCTGCTTCCACTTTCTCAAAAGTGTGGATTTGATGCTCTAGTTTTTGTAATTTATGATGGTGATATTAATATCTTTGGGCTTTCGACTGTTCGGATATATCCTGTTCAATTTTGTGATGTTTTTATTGGGAAACAATTATGTTCAATGATTTTTGTTTTTTTACTTTTTGTTATGGTTGTATGTTTTCATGGCCTTGAGGTCAAGTTGAGACATCTCATTACAAAGAAAAGCCTTGTCCTCGCAAGTGAATCTTGAATGAGATGTGTACTTTAATGTTTGGACAGTGCTGTAGTGAAGAGTACTAAACAAATCAAGTCAAAAATTGCAAACAACATCCACTAGACGCACCGTATATTGGCTGTTGTGTAGCAGTTTTCAGTGCAAATCCAATTGTCTGAAATGTTTTTCATCGTCTCGGTGTCAGACGAGTAGTCGGGTGAAAAAAAAAAAATGAAGTGAGATCCAATTTCATGTTAAAGATGGCAGACCGTTAAAGGGCCAGACGCGTGGTAGCATGGTCACCGGTTTGATTGTCACGAGCTATCGAAAGGCGTCGGTGGTCAGCGGAGGAGTAGAAAGCGTTTCATGTCGTAGTTTGATCATCCTCAGCCCTTTTGACTGATGGAGGAACGGTACACAGCAGCTCTCTGCCGTCTTTGAAGTCTGCCATGTTTGTACCGAGGAGTGTGAAGACTGATAAATGTGTTTTTTTTTTTTTTTTTTGTTTGTTTTTAGAAGAAGCAGCCAACAGACTGTGTGTGTGTGTGTGTGTGTGTGTGTGTGTGTGTGTGTGTGTGTGTGTGTGTGTGTGTGTGTGTGTGTGTGTGTGTGTGTGTGTGTGTGTGTGTGTGTGTGTGTGTGTGTGTGTGTGTGTGTGTGTGTGTGTGTGTGTGTGTGTGTGTGTGTGTGCGCGCGCGGTGAATTGTAATGAAGCTGAGAAAAATAAAGGAATCTCGATTCAGACCAACTGTTTTTGATGAGTTAGTCATCGGTGGCTACCGGAGAGACAGAACGTCTTGTACCTGCAGCTCATCAAAGGCTTTGCACCAGTTCTGCTACTCGAACTACTCTGCTTCAGTTTGGCAAATGTAATGCTTTTTCATGCACATGCACATTCTGTACCTTTGTAGAATATCAGCTCTTTAGAAGCTTATTTCCTGCAAGACGTCAATTTAAAAATGTATCGCTGTAAAACTTATTAACATTATCTTCTCAATGTTTGAATAAATAATAATTCCAAACGCCTTATCATCTGATAATTATTTGGTAATAGTTTCATCTAGTAACTGTTAAACATTTACTACCTTTCGTTGTCTTAAATGACGAATGACAACACTCAATTGATTGACACTTGAAGGTTTTAGGAAATGATGATTGCGATGATGTAGATTAATTGGAAAAATACTGCATGCCATGACGATCATTATTTGCAGCCGTTTACCAACATGGCAACTGATAGTCTGACTCCAGTATGGACGGTACAATTCCCAAAAGGGCAGATTTTTCCTTTTGTGAAGTAAGAATTGTAGCACAACAGAATCATTTTGATGTCATTGTAAGCACCCAAAGTTGCTGTTTGCTGGATGTGTTATTGATATTTTCAGATAACCAGCAATGTTGTGTCATATTCATATATTCCACGGATAAATGTAAAGTCTCTTTTATGGTGACGCTCTGGAGAATGGTCTTCTACTCTCATAGATGGTGGGTCTGTGGAGCCCAAGGTCTTCTGGCTAGAAAGGGGCTTTTTTTCTTTTTAAGGACTAGAGAGCCTGAAGCTCCTCTCCATCCCCTCCCCCTGGAAACAAAGGGAGTTGTGTACAGACATTCCCACTCATCACATGTATTTCTGCCTTCCTCTGTTGCTCACAAACCTTCATTAGACTCATTGTGGTGCCCCTCTTGTTCGCACCCATTCACTTTTCGTCACATTTGCCTACACACACACACACACACACACACACACACACTGTTTCTCAGGCTGAGATGATGAACACACATGTCTTTCTCTACTCGGGCACAGTAATTGGGTATGTGTTTGCAGCACTAGACCTCGGGGTTAGCTTAGCCACCTGCCCGTGTGTTAATGGCCATTGTTCCCTCCCGCTACACGTTTACATGCACATTACAACTTGACTCACTACCAGATTAAGCTCTTACACGGGGTGCTGTAACTTGGATCTGATGGTTTTGTTGGATAATTGCCTGCTAAAATGACGAGAGGCTATGGATTAATGGGTTAGCAACAACTTTGGGATGGATTGCCATGAATTCTGACATTCATGTCCCCCTCAGGAGGAACTGTACTAGCCTCACTTTGACTCTAGCACAGCCTCACAGAGCTACGAGGATGACTCTAGACTTTCAGTCATCATTACAGATCAACTGTGTTGAATGTTAAAACTTGCACACTGGGCTTGGAAGACACTTGGGGAAAATCAGGGGGCTGCGTTTTTGAGATAATCCAGTGAAGCAGATTTCTTTCTTAATAATAATAGTAATATTTGCCTTTTGTGTTAATCTTGTAATAATCAAACATTTGCAGGTAGAGAGACTGATTTAAGTGAGGTAGAGAAATCTAAAAGAGAGACTGAGAGGAGGGGCAGTGTTGTCCCAGAGGAAGGAATTAAACCATAGGAGATGCATTAGATTAATGAGAATGCTACTCTGTGATGTGCAGCAATAGATTCATCCATTCCAATGGCAAATTCCTTTGTCATGAGATGGGAATTTTGGCAATTGACATATTACCACAAACACGCTCGGGTTCATGTTGTTCATTTTCTGTGTCACGCATACGTGTGTGTTTTTTTTTTTTTTTTTTTAAGGAATTTGTGCTCAAAACGACTCAAAAGCAACTGCATTCATGTTTGTGCTCGCATTGAGTTGCAGAGTGCCTCTCGGCGTTTTGACGTCAGTGTTCCTGGATGGAGCGCTGAAACGCTTCCTTGCCTAATGCGAAGTGTCACTCGGTGCCGTTTGGCATCCCCGCGGTGCTGTGTATGCCCAGGAATTATATGACGGTGATGCTATAATCACCTGAAGGATTGGTTAACTGGCCACCAAGCACAAGCCCAGGATGGATCGGTCCAATCCTCAAATCTACTGGAAAATGATTTGGACATATTATTGATAGTCTGTACATGATGAACGGGTGATGTGCTGTGTGGGGAGAGAGCTTGCCACAACATATTTCATGCATTCTTGTACACAGCACAGAGCCCCACTGAAAACCAGACTGAACCGGTCACTGCCAACACATACAGGCTCGCATCTCTGTCAGAAACAGAAGTACAAATCAACACAAGACGCACATGAACTCAAATAACACGCAGCTCACACACACACACACACACACACACACCTCTTTCCTCTCTTTAATTTATTCCTCAGCTGTTCCGCTTTGTGTTTGTGCGACGCTTCTCTGGCTCTGGCTCATGCTTACTCATAGCTCGGTGCAAGACTCCGGCCTTTTCGTGCTGTATTTTGTTCTCCGTCACTTGCCTACTCACTGGGTGTGTTGTGCTTTTTTTCTTCATTTGGCCGTCTTAAATGTTTGCTTTGCTGCTTGTATTGGATGTTGTGTACGTCACGTCACATATATGCACAATCATACTCATGCCTCTCTTTGTCTCGGACATACACGCGTCATATAGGATAAACATACACGGGACTGAATAAAATATCACCTCAAGACTGTTTTTATCAGCTAGAAACAAGTTATGTACGGACATGGACAACTGATGGTATAAGAGATTTTAAAACGGAAGCAAACACAGCCCATTTCATACACTATTGACATACATTACTTTTAAATCTATACACTCAAACTCACATGAATCACTGTCTCCCCTGCTGCGTCAATAACCATTTGCTGTTGCACTGGCGCTTGCTTTTTTATTTTTTATTTTTTTTTTTTTTAAGCTATTTTATTTATTTTTCCTGTTCTTGTGTTCGTTGTAATCATGACCTCTCGCTGTTTTAATTTCAGATTTGCATATCCACTTCCACTCCTTCCTCATTTGCATACAGCAAGAATGGCGAGCGGGCATCCCACAGACAAATTCAGTTTCATGTATCAACCAGACACGCACAAGAGGTACGGGGCACGCATGCACACACACTCACACACACATGTATACTATTTCCCATGTCCATATGCTCCATGGCCAGGTAAGTTGGCACACTTGAGATATTTTCATCCGCATTGGGGAGGAAGATGGCTTTATGGGAGATGTAGTATAAGTGGCCCTGATACTGGTCACCTTCACCCAAACCATTGCCAGCACCAGAGCTCGCCCCGCCTTGTTAGGTGCAGTAGTCAAAATGAGGTAGATGTGCAACATTTTTGGCAAGATGTATTTAATGCCACACGGTGATGCCAAACCATTATTTTTCAGTGGATCCATGCGTACTCGTGCCCTAAAAGTCTGTTTTTTTTACATACTAATGTTGAGCCTACTTGACGGTGAGACATCACGGGGCTTTATTTCTTCTTCTTTTTTTGTTGCATGCTGGCAAAATCCTTCAGCTGGATGTCGCCGTAAGAATCAGAGTTTGGGGTTTATGTGCGTGATGAGCGTGTGTGTGTGTGCATATGCTTGGTAATCGGAACAATTTTCTTTCCAATTTACACAGCTTACGTCTCTCTCTCTCTCTCCATTTTTCTTCTGTCTTCTCTTATCCCTCCTGCCCTCTCCGCCACACTCTGTTTCTCAGTAAGAACAGGTTAGCTTCAGCTATGAATCCCGTCTACAGCCCTGTTCAGCCTGGCACCCCATATGGAAACCCTAAGAACATGGCCTTTGCAGGTAAGACACACACACACACACACATCATATCTACTACTATGACCTGTAAGTGACAAACAATACTGCTGCTGAGTTTTGAGTTTGAGTCAGTGTGACTATGTGCTCTTTTTAAAACACTGCATATTTGTAATGATTCATAATTAAAAAACAGACATTTACTTCCATTATATTTTTATTAATTCAATATTGGTAATAAATACAAGAGATGCGTCAACTGGAGGGTTACATTTCCCAGCATTGCAAAGAGAACAAACAAGAAAATAAATAAAATTGGGCCCTTAGCAGCATCCTTGCAGTAAAAGCACAGAATTCGGCATGTTCTGAAGCATTTGACATTATTCACTAATAAATAATATAGACTTCTCCATGACTTAAGCTTTGGTTTTGTTGTAGAGTATCGCTGTGTCCATATAAAAGATAGATTATGTATTTCTGTTCCAAAAGCGTGCAACATAGCACAAAAGCTCCAGTTCTCAATGACCGAGACCTTTCAAGAGTGAATCGCGATGCATCTAAGATTAGATTCTTTCCCCCACCCCTAGTTAGTGTTATTCTAGCTAAGTTAATTTTTTTGTTGTTTTTGGTTAATTTATCCCAAAACTAGTATAGGTGTAGGTCAGTAGTGCTGCACTGCCACACCGCACAGTAACACCATGCTGCCAACAACACCGGGTTCTAAATGCATATTATTATGGGGCACCTTTAGCTTACAAGATACAAAATGTGTTGGTGTTTGAAATGAATTGCACCATCATATGCAAAAATAATGGAAAGACCACAGACAATCTCTGTTTATCCCCAAAGTCTACAGAATGTGTTTCAGAGAGAGAGCATTTGAACAAAGTTTTTAACATTTTGAGCCCAACAAACGACATATGATTGCTGCAAATAGAAAAGACAGTTTACAGAAAAAGGATAGACGGTGTTGAATGAGGTTCGAGGAATGACGGAGATGACGGTCACCAAGAAAGATGGAAGAGCAAAAGCAGTCATTCTCTGGGGTCGTAATGAACATAAGCCGTTTGAGGTCAGACGTGTAAATGAGGCAAAGTCAGAGAAGCAGAAACTCAGCAGAGTAGCTTTGCATTTTGACATCCAGGTCAGCTGGTTAAATTTGTTACATCACGCTGTGTTATGCCACAAAAAGACGGCCTCTTGTGACATAATTTTAACGTGATGTGGGAGCATGAAGCTGGGCTAATCTGGCTGCTCCTTTATGTCCTTTCAGTTCCTTTCTCTCCATCCTTTTTGAAGAGTTTGCATATCAAAGTTGCCTGCAGGAATGATGCATGTTTAGATGATGTAATCACCAACAAGCTGCACACACATTAAAATGAATATATATATTTTATGCATTAAAATGAGAGTATTTGTGTAGCTTACAGTTATGTGCTTCCATGGGAAGACGCGCGCGCACACACACACACATGACAGTCTGAGGAGCAGCTTGTTTTTCAGGGATTATTTTCTGAGACTTATGCAACAGAGTAGAGCGAAACGTTGTTGTGGTTCAAATCTTGGATGAATAATTTAGTCGGTTTCATTAACAAAATCACTTTTAGGAATAGACTTATTTCCTGGTTGGTGTATTTTAGTCTCAATTTTAAGGAGCATTATATTTTTAGGTTATTAGGTTTGTTTGTAAACTATGTTTAATGTTTGTTACTTAGGTTTATGTTACTCAGGTCAACATCTGACATTATTGTGAAAGAAACAAAGTTAAAAAATATTAAATTTCTGAGGTAAGGATGGTGCGTTTAATTCAAGATATGCAGTCAAGTACTGATTTAGCTTTTTTTGTTTCAAAAAGCAAATGCTAATATTTGTGCATCTAAGGAGCAGTAGCTCTTAAGTATCACACTTAAACATTTTGTTAATACTAATAGTTCAGTGAGTTTTTATAGGGATGTAACATCTGGTTTGTTATCATTTAATGAAAAGTTCTGAATCTATTTATATGAACAATTAATTGAACAACTCTCCAGACATTCTGTTCCAAACCTCTAGAAGCGTGCAGTGCTGCGTCAAACAGAGAAACGCAGCAAAAGCTGAAATGAAAGGATGTTTATTTCACATCACTAATATTTGTCAGTTATCGAAATTGTTGTCCACTAAGTTTGTCGACTGACCATTTGATCAGCCAACATTTTCAGCACTTATTGTGACCGTTATGGAGATTTAGGCTCAATTCAAAATGTAATGATTTTTTTTTTTTTTTAATTAGTTTTTATTTACTTAATCTATAATAAAAACATATTGAGCTGAGCACAGATTGACTAACCATCCCGACCCTCCGCTGCAGCGTAGACCGATGCCGATGTTTATTAAAGCGGTTACGTGTGAGCGGCCCGCCCTACAGCAGCCAGAGCTCCATATAGCCACAGAACAGAGTCTGTGAGATCGACGGCCAATAACAGCGAGCAGTGAGCAGCACTCCGCTCACTTACCGCACCGTCTCTTTAACTCTCCTGCGTTTCTCCTCCCTCCCTCTTTGTCTTGCTTCGAACTCGCACCTTTGTTTGCGCGACGTGTAATTGACGACGTGTGTGTGTGTGTGTCTGCTTGCATTACTAATGTGTTGCTGAATTTATCTCCTCCCACGCCATATTGGCAGGTGTGTCTCGTCTGTATGTAAGATGCATTCAGCCGACTGTGTTATTGGTGCAAACATTTTTTTAATGAGCGCCGTCTGTGCACATCCTGTTCTAAACCAAATTGTGTGTGTGTGTGTGTGTGTGTGTGTGTGTGTGTGTGTGTGTGTGTGTGTGTGTGTGTGTCTTTGTTATGTACATCTGTGGCTCTCTGCGTTTGTTCAGATATGGTTTCTGATATGTTCTCTCTCGTCTGTGATGTTCTTCAGGCTATCCAGGAGGGTATCCTGCCGCGGCTCCCACCTATACACCCAACCTTTATCAAACAGGCAGTCCTGGGTATCCACCAGGTGAGCCCTAACGCACACACACACAAACCATTCAATGACTTTGTTTACATTGAACAATGTAATGTCTTGGGAGAAATTGCTTGTCAGTACACTGCATTTTTCTGGGAGTTAATTAGCGGGATGTTTGTCAGTTTTCCAGGGAAAAACCATCAGAGATAAACACAGTGAGTGTGAGGGATCCATTGAAGTTTTATGTAAAGGTTGACACACAGACACATGCAGATGATTGCACATCATTATATATGATTCTGTTTCCTATTTATCTTTTGACTTGCACAATACGATAAAGAGAAATGTAAAGACTACAGAGCGAAATGTAAGGAGTTGAAACACGTGGAAAGAATCTTACGATATAAACAAACAGAGCCAGAAAGCCTAGAGCGTTATTACGTCGCTCCCATTGAGAGTCAAACATCACATTTCAGTTGGTAAACGGCAATAATGCAATAAATCATCTGTGCAAACTTGACAGTACAATACTGTTACAGATGTAAATTCAAAATACAACGGAAGCTGCTTCTAGTGATCATGTTTACAGTGATTAACCGCTTATATGGGTAAAGAACCTGGAATTATTCCTATACAAATGCTGTTTAAATAATTTGCTTATAGTAATGAAGTAGTCCTCTTATAGTGTTCATTTTGGGACTTTTCATACATGTAATTCTACAGTAATGCATTTTTTTTTTTCTTCCCTTAACTCCCATGGTATTTTGCCTCACGCTAACCCGGCTGCTTCCTGCAGGCTACCTGAAGCTGTTGCTGTGTGGTAAAGATAATAGTTTTAATAATCATCCGCTTATAGTGATTTAATTTGACCCAGACAGACGTGATCACTACAAACAGTTTCCACTGTAAAACCAAATGCAGACTAATGTATAAATAAAGAGGAATGTTTTAAGTGTATAAACTCTGGGTGAAAAGTTCACAGAATTATTAGTAGAGATTGAGTTTCAGATTCTAAGACCTCTGAAGATAGCTTTTAATTGTAAATGCTGCCAAGTCTGCTGAAATAATGATAAATTATGTTTTTGATATAAATATGTATAAAATGAACAGCCTTGAACGACCAATAGATGTGCCACCATTTTATCTTAAATAACTTCCATAAATATGTTTCTGATGAGTAATCATTCAGTTCACACTGTAAAGTGTTTGTATTTAATTACAGTTTGTCAGTGTTTAGGTTCATGCTGGGAAATCACTTAATGTGTTGAATAAATTACACATTTAAATTTGAAATCAGATGATCCTACAACTGCTGATCCACCGAGCTGTAATTAATTCATGCTCGATTGATGCGTACGACACCTAAAACAAAAAACGTTTCCACACATTTTTAGTAAAAAGTTTTATTGTGAAATACTACAATCACTCGCGCTTTATGATAGAATATTTTGAGCAAAGAAGCTTGTTGCAGTGATGTGAAGGCAGTGTGGACTGAGTGGTGATCTCAGCCTAAAGGGCACTGATGGTGAAGGAGAGGGAAGCTAGCCGCTAACAGCTGCCAGTAGCCGTATAGCAGCAGAGACGTGCTCAGCTGGGGCTCACGGTCTGGTCCCCGTAGCAGATGGAATAACAGTTGTCTCAATGCTCTCCAGATATGGTGCGTCTGTATAGATGTAGATTAAGTTCAGTGTGGCCGGGTCTTGAGCGGTTCACTCTAGAAACACAGACTGGAGTTGTTCAAAGATCAAGCTTGTGTCTTAAATGAAACTTCTTTTTGGTAGTGACTTCAATTGGCAAATAAAATTTCGGCAATCGGTTGAAGGCCATGTCGGTATGATCTTTGATTTACCTGATCTTAATAGTTTTAAGGGACCTCAGATGAATTACCGCCGTCTCTTTCTCTCTATTAAAAGCAGGTTATAGGACGGCTTCTTTTCTTGCTTGACTACAGTTATTTAGGTTTTATGAATTATCAGGCAGGTATCACAATTTAAGATTTGAAAGCACAAAACAACAAATTGTTGTCCAGTTCGTTGCTGAGGAGAAAGGGAAGGGCTTATATATAATGTCAAACATCTGGTATAATATGAGTGAAATTTTGCTTAAACATTTTGAAAGTATTAATTACTATCAATTGACAAAAGATAGTATTTTCTGAACGGGAGGGGAATAACTACTCAAATAGTATTCTCCTGAATGTTAAGTATCTTACTGAGGCAGGGTGTGTTTGTAGATTTCGTCTGGGCTGCTTTTGAACCTCCTCTCTGCTCGTCCCCTCCCCCAGTTTGGTTTTATCTTTTGGAAGTCTAACAACATATCAGGTATGCGTTGGCAAACCTCACCCAGCTTCCTTCCAACAAAGGAGCCTAATTATTGAAGTGTTTTTTTTTTTTTTTTTTTTTACATCTGCGGTGGTAATATTTAACTGCACATTTAATTCACTGCGTTCTGCAGTGCTTAACGTATGCTGAAATCAAAAGTCTTTAGATTTTGTGTCCCAGACAAACATCAACTTCCAGACAAGCCCGCTACGCTCTGATTTAAAAACCTGTCTTTGGACAATGTCATTATGTCTCATGACCATGGAATAGACGAACCGTTTTCTATCAGCAGGGTTTTTGTGCAATTGTCACACACCATTGTCCTCTAATGCGCAGCAAACGTGTGTGTTTGTGTGCGCATACTCACACACACACTATCAGAAGCACATAGCAGCCCCAGCATCTCTTTGTTCCCTTGTCCTTGTGTGAGAGAAGGGCTTTCATAAGCTCCACAGCAGCAACTAGCAAGTAGCATGTTTGACCTTCAGGCTCCTCCCAGTGGCAGCTCAGCAGTACTGCAGCCCACAGAGCAGAGCCCAGATAACGTTAATGCAGCGGTCTGAGCCAGATGCCTTCACTGTCCGACAGTGAACCTTGTGCTTTTCAACCTTCTGAGGTAGTGTCATAAGAGTAGTGTTCAATGGTGGTTTCATTTAAATCCTGTGTGCCACTAATGTTGGTTGCTTGACTGTATATTGTCCATAAAAAAAGGTGACGATGCTCCCTGTACGTTGACTTCAGAGCTACGCTCTTGCAGTATGCAACACAGTAATGCCAGCTTCAAACATCGTGGTAATATTTGACTTTTGACTCACACTTGGCTTGCATTGTTTTGAGACTTCAGACCCATTAAAAGACGGCACCAGTCCCCCATCTGGTGGGTTATGTAGGAAACGCAAAAGAGAAAACATCTGAATGAGGCTGCAACTAATGAATATCGTTTGATCTATAATTCATCATAAAAGATAGTTTTGTCCAAGCAGCAACAGATCAGATTCCCAAAATATAAAATGTCACTCTAATGTAAGACCAGAGGAAGCAGCCCAGTGGAGAAAAGTTACTAAACTGTTAATTAATCTGCAACCATTGTGATAATCGATTAACTGTTTGAATGTTGATGTAAATAATTAAATGAAGGATGTTTTTGAGACACTAATTTGGTTTTGCTACAACCCCAAATTAGAGTATTTTGATTCTATCTTTTGTCTATTCATGACATCCAACTGATGTTCAGTTAAGAATGACCCGTCAGTGATTTGTGCCAACTTGAAGCTGCTATAATCAACATGTGTTTACTAACAATAGATCACATGTATACTTGTGTGTTAGTGGTCGACTGTAGAGAATTATCCTCCGTGATGCAATGATTGATGTTGCTTTATCGTTATATATTTCTAAATCCTTCTCTCTGCTCTTTTCCTTGTGATGGTTTTTTAGGATATACTTCAGCAGGCACCCAGTACAAAGTGCCCCCCACTCAGTCAAATGGAGCGCCCCCTCCCTACACCCCCACTCCCACCCCATACCCAACAGCCATGTACCCCATCCGCAGTGCCTACCCTCAGCAGAACCTATACACACAGGTAAGGATACTGAGTTACAACTGACATTACCCCGAAGACACACTCTGTACTCTGGTTTAATCTAAGTGACGGGTTGTTTGTGGGAACGTTAATATGATTCACACCAAATAATCAACTAGGTCTCATAGTCTCAATGAGCTCCAGAAGTTAAACTCTCAAACAAACCTGGGACCTAAAAGTCAATTCAGTTTGCGTTCCCACAGAAAAACGTTGGTGATTGAGCAAATTAAGCCGACTACAGATTAAAGCAGTTGCTCTGTTAGAGATGCAGTTACACCGTCACAAGTCAACAGCAACACCATCATTTTGTTCTTTTGTAATTTGTTCTTTTTAATTTGGGGGTGTAGAAGCAGGACGATGAGTTTTCTGTCTACTTTACTTGTTCCTGCAGTGGAGAATGATTCCCGAGTACTTAAACCTTCTTCCTTCGCAGCTCCTTCAAGTGAATTAAAACATTTAAATGTTACAATAAGCTTTTATTTGTCTCGCACAAATGCCCACCCTCAGCTTCACCAAACTCTTCCCCACCCCCCGTGTCCGTCCTGACAGGGAGCGTACTACACCCAGCCGGTGTATGCGGCTCAGCCGCACGTGATCCATCACACCACCGTGGTGCAGCCTAACAGCATCCCCTCCACGGCCCTCTACCCGGCCCCCGTCCCCGTACAAGCTCAACGCAACAACGGCATGGCTGCCATGGGGATGGTAGCTGGCACAACCATGGCCATGAGTGCAGGTAAGAGAACCACCGGGACCCCGAAACGTTTGTTTATGACCGCGTTCAGACACGACCTGCTGGCTAATGCCTGTGATGTCGTCGCTGTAATCTGTAATTTGATCATCAATTAGATTGTGATTTTTAAGCGGAAATCGCAGAAATGATCTCTTTTGACGATATCAAATGTGAATGTTTTCTGAGTTTCTTCTTCTTCAAAGATAGGAAAGTGAATATGTTTGGGCTTTGGACTGAATAAAACACATTTTCAGCCACCGTCAAGAGTATTTTGGGCATTTATTTTGCAATTTGTTGCCATTTCGTGGACCATCAATTGATTGAGATCATTGGAGTAATCAATAATGAAAGTAAATTGGTTTCTTGGATCCATTCGGTTATTATTCGGACTGCTAACAGAGTGGAAAACCTGATAAAAATATACCAAAATACTTGAAGGAATTTAAATAAGGTGTCTCATCAACATGCTGACCTGAAAGTCATCATGTACAATGACCACATCTACAGCCACAAACCTCCATCGTTGTTCAGCAGATGTATTTTAAAAATGACTCACTGATGTTGTTGTTTACTTCCTGTAGGGACCCTGTTGACAACGCCCCAGCACGCCCAGATCGGAGGACACCCAGTTACTGTGCCAACCTACAGGCCCCAAGGGACACCTGGGTACAGCTACGTACCGCCCCACTGGTAGAGCCCACCCATCATGTGAGTCACAACTGCCCCCCCTCCCTCGCCTTCTCATCGCTCTTTTTTTAGACGTGAGCACACTCTGCTGCCTCACAGTTCTTATTCCCTCTGAGGTCTGAGGCATCCATCACTAAAGGTGTACCTCTGCTCTTCTTCTCCTCCCACCAGATCTGGAGTCCACCATTGTATGCAACTGCTCAAATCTTACACGGGCTCCCAATGGTAACCATGGGAACTCGGCACCTGTCTGCAAGAACAAAACTAAAGTGCAACAGCCACTTTACTATTATTGTTATTGTTAGTATGCGACATTCTCTAACGTTTTTACAAAAAGCTGCTTTTATTTTTCTCTGTTCATTTGCCAACCAGTCATTATCTTGTTTTCTATGGTTTGTTTTTAGTTCTTATTTTTATCTCCTCATCTTTTTGTTTTTATGTGTCTGTCATTGGAACTCCAGAAGGACTCTTGACCAATCACGGGTGTCAGTTGCTCCTGTTTCTGTGTTGTGCTGGTGTGTGTGTGTGTGTGTGTGTGTGTGTGTGTGTGTGTGTGTGTGTATGTGTGTGCGTGTGTGTGTGGTCCTTCCTGCTGCTGCTGCTGCTGCTCAGTTGGCTGGAATATATTGGGCACTTATTCCTCGTTATCATCTCCGTCAGTCACTACAAAGACTTATTGACTTAAGCTGCCAAAGTTTTAACAACTAGATATCAGCACAGGGTTTTAACATTAAGAGCAATTTAGCTTTCTGGGTTATTTAAGTTTTTATATCCTTCTTTCTTTTGACCACATTCAACTGAATTACTTTTTTCTACCTTTTTGTTCTTCCTTCGTCTTTTTCCTTTTTACCCTTTTTTTCCCACTTCTTGTTTTCAGTTTTAACCTCAGTCGTCTTCCAGCGCGTAGCTGTCCGTCTGGCAGTAGTCAGTCCATCGTCCCCGTCGTTACATCTCCACGTGGGTGCTATGAGCAGAGCACTTACTGACCATTACCCATCCTGCTGCGTGTCCCACTGTGTCCACATCGCACACATGAAGACAACATCACTGCCTTCATGCTACATACTATGCAGGCTAGTATGTTGTGACACTATCGGAATCTTAACATTAGCGTAGGTCACTGCGTTTAGAAAATGTAAGAATATTTATAAGAACCGTGTCAACGGCGTTGGGTGGTCATGCTCACTTTCACGCACGCACACATACACACACACAGGGGCTCCTGTGGTGCGTCGGAAAACACACGATCTCTTAGTGGCACTTACTGCACAATGCCTTCCAGTTAGGTTGTTACTGATCAACACACACACACATGCATGACATGGATTTGTAGGGGCGGGCGTGGCAGACAGCAGCAGAGAAGGAGTTTAAAGGGATTGTGTTGCCGCAAAGAGAGGAGGGAGGGACAAGACGGGGAGATCAGACAACGAGGAGGGAGGGAGGAAGGGAGGAGGAGGAGATAACATATTCACAGTCAGGTCCGTTCCTGTCAAAGGTACAAGACATTTGAGTTTGTGCCATTTTGCACTACTTGCATTGTACATTGATTCCTCACTGCGATTACACCGCCTCCTCCTTCCTTCTTCCAGGCAAGGACTTTGTAACCAAACACTCAGCAAATAGAAACCCAGACTCTTGAGCATACAGGTATCGATGGACCAGTCCAATACACGTGTGCCGGTAGATGGATAGAGTTCAATCCACAAGTCCATTCCACAGTTTGTGCGAGTGCTGAAAACACCAAACCAATGGCGTGTCGTTGTGCACCACATTTAGGAAGAAGTTGTGGCCGATCAGAGGATGTTGACGTGTGTCCATGTCATAGTGATGATTAGGTGTTCTCTGAATTTGGGTTAACATTTTAGCTTAATACATGCGGATTGCAGGAGGACTCAAAAAGGTGCTGGTTTTAGTGTTCATGGCTAGTTTAAGACATTTCGGATAATTTAGCGAGTGTGCAGAGCCGTGATGACGTGTTGTCACTTCAGTCCAGTTGACTTTTGAGACTTTTAGCAGTTTTATGAAAAGATGAATCCATGTGTCTATTTTTATTTTGTTTGTTCACATTTCTGGAAAAGACGCATATCTGCTTTTACTGACTGCATTTTAAACATAATTCTCCGTTTAAAAAAAAATAAATAAATAAAAAGTATCCAGCATAACCTTGATTGTCATCAGATGAGGATAATTGAGCCAATGAGACGTGGAGCATATACAGCCATTCTCTCTTGCCTTCTTATTCTCATACATGTAAAGGCAGTATGACGACCCATTCTAACACTACAAACATACCAAGTAGTGGTGGTGGGGTTTAATATTTAGGTAGTAATGTTATTATTTCAGGATTTACACACAAAAAAAAGACGACTTCATGATCAGTAGAGTACAGATTTGTATAACAAAAGCATTTACTGTGTGGGTATATAGATGAAGTGGTTTGATATTGCAATAAAATAAAGAGGGAACGCCTCCAGCTGTTCACAGACACTAATTATCAGCGTCTTGAATTGATTTTGTTTTTTAATGCTTATTATTGTAATCTTTAAATATGGATTACAGGCTCTGTATGCAGCCTCCATTCAATAATTATTACAGTTACTGCTAAGAAGTGAAGTAGAACATATCAAACATTTGGGTATTGAATAACTTTGTGAGGGAATATTGCACAACTTAATACAAAAAAAAAAAAACTTGATGACTATAATGTAACGCTAAGTAAGAGGTACCTAGGCTTTGTAGTGCAGGAGGGAGGAAGAAGCAATTTATATTGTAATTACAAATAAAACAATAAGGTTGTTTGAGGTATTCTTAGTCCAGATGTTTGTACACTAGTAGGTTAATTCTGCATAAAGCCGCTGTCGGATGAAAACCGCCCCTTGTGTTTTAGGAGGTAAAGTGGTTCAATATTATCGGGTCGTACGTGTTCCCACCACCTAAACGCTCTTGTACATTTGAATTAAAGCCAGTTAAAATTGAAAAGAATCCAGAAAGTGTGTTTTCTTGCGACAGCAGTGATGTTCCTCATCATTAGGATTTATTTAACCAACCACTACTTCTGTCAGTATTTCTCAATCAAGTCTTACGGGGTCATTTTCTTCTTTCACTCTGGTCAATTGAGCGTAATGGGTATGCATACTATTCAGGTGTATTTCACTATAGCATTGGATCTCTAAGTTTAACAAAAAAAAAAAAAAAACGCAGTATATTTATACAGCAAGTGGTACAGTAATGTATTTCTAGCTAAGCATGGTTGCATCAGTGTGGCAGCTACTGTTTGTGCTTTTAATATATCTATATTTTGACCTCTCCTGCATCTCTGTCCTCTACATATCGGTCGCTGAGAAGGGGGGGGGGGGGGGGGGTTGAGACGAGGTCTGTCGACAAACTTGTGGAAATTCCCGTCACCAAATCCCACGTTTTTAAGTGTTGCCTGAACTTACAGACCTCGAGAAAGCAGCGGATTAATGACGGAACTGAAATGGACACGTGCTGTTTGTTTCTGTTCTGTGGATGTAAAGAACGATGAATGGAAACCCTCAGCCTCCATGCCCTTTGTGCTGTGCCATATTTCACACGACCGTTAAGTAAATATTAGTTTCTTCTCCTAAGTAACTGGTGAATTCTGAGTCCTCGTTATGTCTAGCTTCCTGTGAATCTGTGTTTTCCTGTTACTGTCCTAATCCCTTGATGCGTATTGCCTTTTTCTCAATTTTACCTTTCTTACTGTATCCTCTCTGTGTTTATCCTATTTTTACCTCGGAGGCCATTTTGCATCCCTCCAGCCATTCAAACGTTCCGTTTGCAGTTCATGCAGGGATGCAAAATGACGTTGGATCCTGTGTTCTGCTCCTTTAACACTCTGCTCTGTGGTTTCTGGTCTTCATGTGCTATCAGTCTGACTTTTGCAAACCTCACCACCCCGTCTCAGTAGCAGTCATATTGAACTCTATTATCCTCTATTTTGTTTGGTAATTGGTAAATCTCCACTGAGCCTTTTTAAACACTAGATGTCACCCGTGACAAAGTCTGGAAGTGGCATCACGTGTTCAAGGCTTTGAGCCAAAACTTTAAATGAATAATTTATGAGTGTCATTTACATCTTAGAGTCATAATAGGGCGTCATATTTTGAGCACTGCGATTTATTTTATTTTCCAAATTTAGACTTTCTCAATGCCCTTTTTAGACAACAAATACGTTTTTATTTGATTGCTATTAAGAGATTTTCTTGGGCTGTGGACCAATGCTCTTAAACACTACTCTACACTACTCGGTAGAGAAGCAGACCCACAGAGCATTGGGGGTAGTTCAAGTAAAAGATGGTGGAACTGCTTCTTCTTCATTTCACCTCATTCCTTGCCTCATTTGTTTCAATTTGCACTTAAGTGAAAATGGACAGTTGGACACTCTGGTGTGTTTGTTTTGGGAGGGGGGGTGCAAAGATGTCTTTTATCATCTTTTTATTTTCCTGCGTCACTCTGTCGGCTTTGACATGTTTAAAGATTGAAAGGTGGTAACTTTAATGTAACCAGAACCATTCATAACATCTTTCCTCTCTCCCATCTTCCCCCTCTCCCCTTTTTTTTTTTTTTTTTTTTTTTTTTTTTTTTTTTTTTTTTTTTTTTT
>NW_022280054.1:4639078-4639332 GCF_004355925.1 Anarrhichthys ocellatus | reverse complement strand
TTTTTTTTTTTTTTTTTTTTTTTTTTTTTTTTTTTTTTTTTTTTTTTGCCTTGCAGTTGCTAAGTCTTAGTTATTTTCACAAGTATAAATTAAAACACTACTATCACAGTGACTAGTAGGCTCTTAAATATCTTCGATGTTCTGCTGCAGCTTGTTAATTTCAATTTGTCAGAGATATCTGTTTAATTTGACACTAAATGTGATGCAAAAAGTGGAAATTCCTTGTCTTCCAAAAAAAAAAACATACATGTATT
>NW_022280054.1:4638725-4638978 GCF_004355925.1 Anarrhichthys ocellatus | reverse complement strand
CCGGAACGAGTATTAGGAACAACCCCATCTTTGGAAGTTTTAGTTTGGTACCCAGTTTGCACATGCTATGTATGGTATATCTGTTACCGTATGGTTGTGTTTGAAACTGAAGCCCAACGTCTGTTCAGCGTTGAGAGAAGTGAACTGTATGTTAGCTATTTGGTCCAGAGTGAAGGACCAGCGTCAGGCTTGTGATATGAAGTGTAAATCTGTTTTTAATTTTTTTTTTTTTTTTTTTTTTTTTTTTTTTTTT
>NW_022280054.1:4609094-4638625 GCF_004355925.1 Anarrhichthys ocellatus | reverse complement strand
ATTTTGTTTTTTTTATGATTTTCTTTTCTTTTCTTTCTTTTTTTTTTAAAGATCAGTTAGTGATCTAGTACTATAACTAAGCCAAGTTTGTAATTGTATATTTACTGTAAAATGTAGAACATTGAATAACTATTAAAATTTTCCTATAAAAGGAAGATTGTTTTGTTTGACCTTTTTCTTTTTCAGAATTTATTGACATTTTCTTCCCTAAATCTGGAAACGAATGTGTTAACAGTTGCTCTCTGGAGTCCATCCCGTTATACTGAGGGAAGACAGACATGTTGACCTAATGTTCTAATGTTAAAGACATGAACCTGTTTGTTTTGTATTCACAAAATGGATTGCAAAACAACATGTTCCATGGAAATGAACAGAATATAGTAGCGGAGAAGTCCGAGCCTCACCTTTAACACAGAGCTCCTCTATAAAAGGGGTGGGGCTCTTTTCATGTCTGACATTTTGCGAAACTCTGCATGAGTCATGATCTCCACGCAAGATTTATGAAATCAAAGGTAAATGTTGCCCTTACATGGGATTCACACACAAAGTGTACGGCTCACTTGAATTTAACTTTTATTTGTCCATCTTTGAAAGTGAAACGGCAGACAGGTCAAGAATGAACTCTTTATCTCGACTGATCCATTTTAGCAAGTTAGCAAACATGAATGTAAACATGGATGATTTAAACTGTTATATATAGATATATATATAGATATATATAGATGTATATATAGATATATATATATATATCTATATCTATATATCTATCTATCTCTCTCTATAGATAGATAGATCTATCTATCTCTATATCTCTATATCTATATCTCTATATCTCTATATCTATATCTATATGTGTCTCATGACTCCCACATAGCCACGGCAAATTAAGGCCGTTTAGAAGAAAATAAATATGACTTGACTTCAGTGTGTTCAAGAGAGTCTCTGAAGGAGCTGAGGTGACCGCTTTCATAATGATTGGAGGTGTTGGTGAGTGAAATGGTAACCTGCTAGAACAAGCATGTCCGAGCCCCGTCACAGGACTGACTTAATGGTCTCAAATGATTTCAACAGTGAAATGTAAATCTTGTTCTAGAGTTCCCTTTAACGACACATTAAAGTGTTGCAGTCTTTGCCTCTCTTTGTCCCGTTTCAGGAGCAGGTTGATGTAAGAAGATGGACGCTGACTGAAAGTGTATCTGTGTTGAAATAGAAGAACCACGAAGAATTATTTCCCTTTTGGCTGAGAAAAAGAAAAGGCCAACGGCAAAGAAGGCTCACTCTTTCACTTCTCCCTACATCCATCAGCTGACATCCGACTGGGTTGAGCAACAACCAACCACCACTCTTTCAGATAAATGCAGTACTGAACAAACACTGGCACACACCTCTTATATTAACAATGCCCCACCAAACACACACACGTCTCATGTCTTTAACATGACAATAATTGATTGGTGGAAATGATGCCAGCTAGAAGATTCAGACATTGGATATATCGAACTTTTGTGGATGCTTCAAGATGTATTTTCCAGAGATGTGTGTAATCACGTGCTAAGTGCTTGTACTCTGCCATTTCCTTGTTAACGAGTCGTATCTGGTTTATTTATTCTGTCTTCCAATCGCACACACAGGCTACCAGATCAATCACAATATGATCAATCTAAAACATTTCAATGACACTTTTTATACAAGAAATGCACTAAATGAGAGACTATATAACATCTGCTGAACAACGGCCACTGTTGCCACAAGAGACAAATATGGGATGAATTGCTAAAATGGCTCCTTGAGAAAGGGTGTGGTTTATTGCTTTTAAATTCAACCATTCCTTAATAGGAGGATAGATGTTATTTTTCTTCATTCAAAAGTCTCATGTTAAAGACAAAGGATTTTCACATGTAGGCATATTCATGTATGTAAAAGAGTATATTAAAAGGGGCTAATATGAATGATATAGAGTACATACAAAATGAGTGTATAACATGTTTAAAATGAACAAAGACTGTGGTCAGTGGCCACTGACCACAGTGGCCATAGAGGCTCATTTTTGAGCAACGAATGACTGAACTGATCCGTTGGGATCCTGCAGGCCGGATCACACAGCAACACATGGCCTCACAGCTCCAGATGTAACGACTTCTCCTGCATCTGTGCATCTGTGCATCTGCAGCTTTGTCTCTGCGTTTTCTTTTTCAGTCCGTTTAGCTTTTCTTTAGAATATAGTGTTGAAATTAAATCACAGCATTTTTTTTGTTGCTTTTCCATCATTACTGCAAGTGTTAATCATGTTTTGTTTTTTTTTGTAGATTCATTGTCTTTATGATAAAAGCCAGCCAATAGCATATCTTTATACAATCTTTACTTCCCAAGAGAGAACATGTGACAATCGCCTTTAAAAACAATTGTTTTTTATTCTTTGTGCCCTGCTATTTTCCCATCGTACAGACAGTAGTGTCAGATTTTTGTTTCCTGTATCTGATAATAGGAAGGAAGGAATACCACACACTGAAAATGAGCACGTTATAAGAACTGAAAGGTTCTGACACTATCTAAAAATCATTTTTGTGTCTTTTCCCTCCAGGTTTATTGTGGTCCATCTTAAATAAGAACTAGTTAAAAACTCTACAGGTTCTGTACAGATCTTTAAGCAGACAACAGGCGAATCATAATATCCTGTTGGAGACGACTCTCTCAAACAGTACTGGGCATACTGAGCATGGACACACAATCCCACACGATTAACGTTGACATGTTGTCAGTTGTTTGAGGGATTTTTTAAGTTGGTGACATCGAAGAACAACCCGGAGGAACCAGATGAAACATTCCATCTCTGAGGGCATTTACAGGCATGCGATAGCGTGTGAAAGTTTGAAATGAAGACTTCAGCTCGAGTGGTGTACACAAGCCTTGGGGTCATCGGAATATTTGCCAGAAAAAAAAGTATTTTTGTGGGAAACCACACACGAAGACTCGACAGCTATTAATGGTACTTACATGTCTGAAATGCACCAGGTTTATTTTTGCAGCACACTTAAAAAGTACTGAGGACATGACTTTTGTTAAATAAAGATCAGGTGCCGTTTCAGTGTGTAAGTGTGACTTGTGCACTCTACCACAGCGGCCCCTTCATGACAATGTGTTTAACGTTCAAGCTCTTCATGCCATGCTGTTGCAGATGAAAAAGAAGGGTGGAGGCCTTAAAATGACTTTTTGGATCAGAGAGGCTCTTACGCTACTCCATAATCATTATGGGATTTGCCGATTAAGCTTTGGGCAACTAGTTTCTAAAGGGAAATGCACTAATTTCCCTGTCTGCACATGTTTCCGTTTCAACATAGCTAACAGAAGAAAAGAGGTCAGCCAGGTGTCGGTTTAGAAATAAAAATACCTAAGTGACTTGATCCTCTTACATGTATTTATTTTATCAGTTGTTATACATGTCCTGCATGGTTTACAACATCTTTGTACCTGTGAAGGACTTTTGTGCCACATCAGTTCAAGGTTCAGGGTATTTCTATGTGCAGATGTTTTAGTTTTTGCATCTTGCAAAGCAACCAGTTTTGTGCAGTTATGTCAGTGTGTGGTCGAGGGTAATGGTAGCCAACTTCCTAGTGTATACTGATTCTGTCCAAGCATCGGACATAGTATCTTGTTTTCCTCTCAGTCCCAGCTGTGGCTTATTCTAGTTAGTTACTAAACTAAAGTTAGCTTGAATTTAAGCTCATAAACACAGTTATGTGCGTCCCTCGCATGAGCACAAACTCTCTACTTTAACTTTTTGGGGGAACACTAGATTCAATCCACATGAACGTGTTTTGGATGTGACAAATCAATCATTCATGATCAAACGCAATAGGAAATAAAATATAAAGGAGGGTAGCTCATAGAACTGTCTGTTCTCTTTTTACAAGAACAGACAGTTCTCCTCGGATTAGTAGATTTACATCTGATAGTTTGTGAATAATAAACAATTCGACTTTGAAGGGCAGATTTAGTGTGGCTGGCCACAAAACGGAAGAAAAAAACCGAGAATACATCGCCTCCAGCCTAGGCCTGCAACTATATTTTTTATACAAGCACATACTTGGGATAACAGTGGTTTCTTTCAGACCTCAGTCTCAGTCTCTTAATCTCCAGATGGGATCCAAAACACAGCCATTACGTCAACACTGTTGTCCTACTGTTGGCTGTACTTTACTTCTGCAATAACATAGTTACTCAAAATTGATATATCTGAAACACGCTACACATATCTGGTTGTTTTAATTTTAATTTTAAAACACTCTAACCTTACAAAGGAAGGCAGCTGCAAATCTGAAGAGACAGAAGGCACCCGAGGCGGCAGTTACAACCATTTCCTTTCACACGTACAGGCTTTTGTTCAACAGAACCTCTTTATGGGTGCCACTCAGCAATCAGTGCTTTGTGAAGCTCAGTAAAGCATGTAAATAAAGTTGTGTTGTGGTTTCCCAAATTTGTGTCTCTGTTGTGTGGCTATATAGCTATACATCTTATCAGATGGGCCTATAGCCTATATACTGTGATGTAGACCGGACGCTGAGCAGGAAACAGCAATATTCCCAAATGAAATACGAGAACAATAAAAGTATCATAAACTCCCAACGAGATGAGACACCAGCTCTTCACCAGTCGGTGGTTTGACCAACAGCTGCTCATGTTAAACTGTTACATACACACTGTGGCAGTTGGTGCAGGACTTTATTTCGTGTCCTCATTATAAATTCAATCCTAAAGAATGGCCCTGTTTGTACAAAGACCACTTGCCAAAGGGGTTAAAAACTTTTCAAAGAATTCACTCAACACCAGGCTGCTTACTTATTGAAGCTTCTTAAAATCCATATTAACCCTTGAATTCAACACGTGAGTTAAGCTAATTGGCATGAAGCTTAAATATTGTTGCTGTACTTGCCGTTAATTATATGGCTTTTGTGTTCACTTTTTATGTTTGTTTTTTTTAAAGCCCCGAGAGTTTCAGCTGAACAACTTGCTACTTTTCTTGTGCTGGTATGTTTCTGCTACAACTACATCTGCACAGCTACAGCCAATGATAAAAAAACAAAAACAAGTCTAGTTCTCGTGACAATAGTACCTAATAGTTTAAAAAAATGATGAGTCGCTCCCTCTGTTCAGGTTCCGTGACGCAAGACTCATTTGCGCGTGCGCGGCACCGTTGTGTAGCGCGCTCCGTCGTGCAGTGCTGCAGCAGCGCGGCGGCAGTAACAGTGAGTAAAGTGAGCGTGCAGCAACCGGAGCGACTTCACGGCCGGTAGGTCTGGAGATAGAGAAACAGAGAGTTCAAACCGCACTTTTACTCGGTGTTCATGATAGAAAAGCAGCTCTGAGTGTGTTCATCGTGATTTATTTACACTTTACCACGGGGGGTTTCTCCCCCCCCTCCACGAGTAACCGGTCTTTGTTGTTACAGAGAGGAACGGAGCAGGACCTGTCCCATAACGTACCATGGCGTCAACTTGTTGATGTTGCCACCTTTTTATCTGTTTTTCTGTCATTCTGGGTAAGTGGTTTTGTTTACAGTGTTATTGCCTTTTTTTGCTAAAGGAGTGAAACATATCGAGCTATTAAACACATTGCCATTGAGGCTTCGCGCGGCTGTGTTCTGCTACCAATCATATCTCTACATGTTATTTTAGCTCTAGTGGTATCTTTGTGGTATTCTTAGTACAGTTTATAGTTTTGTTGTGACTTATGAAATGTTTCTGCACTGATGAAGTGTTATTGAAACAGAAACTGAACGGAATTAACCACATATACGAAACAATAGGATGCTTCTACTAAAATAAGTCACTGAAACGTCCCGCAAACCCACCAACCCTGGCAAATATCAATCTGTGTGTCAGTGAACTGGAACCAAATCAGGGAAATCAAATAAAACAGAACCACAGTGCCCTCAGGCAAGGCATTAACCTGCCGCAAGCTGCACAGTGGCCTGCCTCAGGGCATCAAGGGGTTTCACTGTGCACATGCCAGGTGAGAATCTCTGTGACAGCAGCTATGTGGAGCTTTGCAGAAGGGTCGCAATGAAAATGAAGCCAGACGATAAGCAAAGTATTTGCCTCAAGCCATAAAAAAAAAAAAGGCCATAAAATCATTCTGGGAAACTTCCACATGTTCCCACGGATTTGTTGTTGGTTTGTCAGCGTGAGAAAACACGTTAGTTATTGACATCTGGGAAATAATCGCTTGTTTGCAGACGTTTGTTCATATTTGCAAATCCTGAAATATTTATTTGACATTTCATGTTGCATTGAAGTGGACGATTCTATGCATATTAAGATGATTAATATGGAGCATTAAGAACAACAGACCAGACATCATGTTCAATGTTTGGTTTGTTCATATTTATGGATTCTGTTATCCAATATTAATGGCCTTGATGAATTACATTTTTTTCAGTGACTCCATTGTGACTAAAGCGTTATGATAACTGGCAGTGTTTCAACAGCACAGCCCATCTGCACCAACCATCGGAGAATTGTTGTTTATACTTTACTGAGAACATACAGAGACAGGAAGAAGCGTCCTCATGGGGTTCCATTAAAACAGGGACAAAAAGATAGCTGTCAGCCAAATGCTCCCACGCACTCATACAAGTGGGATTTCCTCAATTGCTATAATAATTGTGTTTGAGAAAGTGGTGAAAAATAGCCATCCTAGTTTCCCGGGGGCAAAGATGACATCTTCAAATCTAGTGATAGAAATATGCCGTGTGAAACAAAGAGCCACAGCAAATCCTCATTATTGAGAAGTTGAAAATTGTGCATTTTTTGCATTATTGCTTGAAAAAATGACTCGCTTCCAATTAAGTCCTGTGATTTGGTGATTTGCTTTAGTACTACAAGCAATCATTGCTTCCCTTTAGTCATTGCACACATCATCTCTGCTGTTGATGACACCAGCAGAAAAATAGTGATGTGAGATTTCTCCAGTAAACTCGTATAACAAAATTTTGTACCTAACTCCAGTAAAAAAAATACGATGTCACATCACAGACGTAATAACCGGGAATGTTTGGATGGGCTCTAAAGACTTGGCACACATAGCGTGGGACTTTGGCACGGTGACCGTGTTTTTAGTGGAGATTCCTCTCTGCCAGGCCGTGGCCAGGCTTCTGTAGGTGTTTTGTCAGTCTGCCTGGGAACAGATCAATGAACAGACAGAGACAGAGAGGTGGAGAAACACGGTCAAAGTTGTTTACAGGAAAAAGTTAAGTGCACAGCATTATCTCCCCGAGTTAAATACTTAAAAGCTCAGAGACAGCCATCCCGAGCCTGCCAGCCAAGTGTCTCCTTAAAATTGGAAATGCATTCACATCGCCTCTGCACCACAAACCCATGACAACATCCACCACAGGTCACAGGCTAACTGCTACCTGCCACTCTGTTGATCTTTTGCTAAGCGTTTTTGCTTCACCAAAAGGTGTGTATCAAGCGGTTACAGCGACTTGCAGCAGCAAAACATGTTTTTCTATCAACATTTAAAAAAAAAGAGAATCAATAACAATTACCATTCCAGAGCAAAAACAAGTGCCTGGGCGACAACACCAGTTGAAAATGTTTGTGTGTCCCTGATATTTCTGCATTATTAGTAAGCCCTTATTATTCTTATGATAGAGAGGTGTCACAGAAATAAGAGAAAATGTCCAGTAAGCCTGTTTGTGTGACTGTCTATTGTATTTGTGTTTATGCATATCTTGTGTGTGTGAACCAAAGAAATATTTCAACTTTTTGCGTACATATTTTACCAGTGAAATGAGCGAACCTGAACACAGCGTCGGAATGAGTGAATGAAGTGAAAGACGTCTGATGATCGTGTAAGAAGGAACCTGGAAGGTTTCAGTGCCCGATGCTCTACTCTCCCGTCTCTCTGTTTCATTCGTTTCATCAGAGCTGCATTCACTTCCTCTGTGTGTGGCAACAGCTTGACGAGAGTCACACAGAGACCGGCCTGAACTGCTGTCTGTCGGCCTTTACACGCCTGATGAAATCATCAGTCCAAATCCCTCACAGCGACGAGCACCAACAAGTTTTTTGGCTACAAGTTACGACAAATCATTACCAACAGGGAGCTGTATACTGTCGCCTTGCAGCCATGTGTGTGATCCACGTCACCTTAGAACAGCTGTCAAACTCGATCACAGAGAGGGACAAAATTAAAAAAATTGGGACTAGGTTGAGGGCCAAACAGGGTCAACATTTAATAAACAGGATATAAGGGATATTGGACAAAAAGAAATAGGCTACATTCTTTTATGTAGATGTACCAGAGCCAGATGTTTGGCATCTTTTCTTGGCTGCCAGTTCATTAATGTCTGGGGTTAGGTTCTGTGCTGTGGAAACCCTCAAGATGGAGTGAAGGTGTGCATCAGTGAGACGAGTCCTGTGTGGGTTTTTCTTCATCTTCATCACAGAGAAAAAGCTGCTCACACAGGTATGTGCTTCCAAACATGCAGAGCATTTATGCTAAAGTCTTCCGCTCATATTTGTACTTTAGACTTCGACACTTCTTCTGTGGAAATCAAACAATCAGTGTACACACGTAGTTTTCCAGAGAAAACCAGTCGAAGAATGTTGGAGGACTAGTTCAAATGCCTTTGCAGCTTTGTGTGTGAGAGGCGGCCTGAGGAGGGTTTGGAAGTTGTTTATTAGGACCGTTGACTGCGGTCGGTGCAACAAGCACTTGTTTTATTCTCCTCTTGGCTGTGTGCGTGTGTGTGTGTGTGTGTGCGTGCGCGCATGTGCGCTTCTGTTGAACACCATCCTTCTTTATCGCCCATGTGTGTATTTATGGTGCCGCTGATTGGTTTTAAATTTCTCCTGTGTAATGGCCACACACAGTGCCTGTCCTCAGGATTGATCGACTTGTATTAGCCTGCACCATATTAGCTAAGATAATTAATGTTTTTCCCCTAATTAAGACAAATGGCTGTGGCATCTGCAGCATGCAATGATGTGTGTGTGTGTGTGTGTGTGTGTTTATCCACTGTAGCTGCATCTGTCTATGTTGAGAAAATGAAATAATGTTTGTTGTTTATTTCAGTAAAGAGGATGTTTGTTTGTGTGCGTACATGTTTTGTACATGCGAGTCCATGTCTCTGTATTTGTCTGAACGGAAGATGAATGTGCTGTACTGCTGAATTTTGGCCGGTTTTCATGTGTGCGTGTGTGTGTGCGCTTGTGGCTGGGTGCTTGTCTGCAGTCCGTGACACTGTGTGACACTGACTTTTGTTTCCTTCCTTGTCCCTTTGTGTGCCGTTTTTTTGCACGAGTGTGTGTGTGTGTGTGTGTGTGCGTGTCAGTAAATGAGTGTGTGCTGTATTGTATCAGAGAGTGAGTATCAGCGAGCATGAATCATTGCTCAGCATGGGCAGGGACAGTATAGAGACTGCAGAAGTAACGAGAGGTCACTCTCTCACTCTCTCTCTCTCTCTCTCTCTCTCTCTCTCTCTCTCTCTCTCTCTCCTCAACTCAATATTTCTCTGTTCATTTGTGTGTTTATAACAGAGACAGAGAGTGTCTGTGTTGTTGGGGTCTGACTATGTCCTCATGGCCTGTACAAGGCTCGCACCATGTGCTCTTAACAAAGGAAAAGGCTCTGTTGTTCAACAAAAGGCCTGTAAGATAAGGCACCCAGGGCAGAGGAATGCGCCACACCTCAGAGTCCCAGCCAAAACGTAATACTGGTCCCTCATTGGTCGATCGCTGTGGACCCCTGCGTTTGATAAAACACCAGCGCAAGTTTCAAATCATCCAGTAGTGTTTGTAACGTGTTACACTGTGTATTCTCTGCTGCTGTAACCGTGCTGCATTGGATCAGTCACTGCTGCTGGAGTTGGTTGATTGTGATCTTCTCACTTTAAAGACCAGAACCACGGTGGGCCGAGCCTCGATTCGCCGGCCGGGTTCCAGATTGTTCCCTTGACTTTAGGTATTAGACGTATAATTGCATGATAGTGTTTGTCGGCTTTTGATATTATTTAACTCGATCATTTATTATTTGGATTTAATAAACTCTGTTATATTTTAAAGAGCAGTTTTCTGTGATTACTTGTGCTTGTGTGTGTGATAACAGCTGGATATTGTGGCTTGTGCTCGAATTCAACCTTCACTGTTCGCTCTGAATGTAGAACAGCACTTTGACTGTGGACATTCTGAGTGAACACCAATTGTGAGACTCAATTTGTAGTTTGGTTATTGGTCCCTGTTCTCAGGGTGGTGCCCCGTCATTTTGAGTAATTGTTAATAAGCTTATTAATGTCAATAACTGCATTGATGTTAATAGTTTAGTTTTCATATTTGCTGATAACCAAACACGCTCCTGATAGATCCCAACACCAATTAATCTTAATTAAACTAGCTATGCCTGAAGGTAGGCTGGGCGATATGGAGAAAATCCAATATACAAATATTTTTGACCAAGTACCTCAATATCAAATATTGCAACAACATTGTAGGGTAGACTATTGGTGCTTTTAGAAAATATTTACACATTGAGATGCTATAAAGACGATGCTTTATGCTATAAAGACGATAGAGTCACATATCACGATGGATATAATATCGATAGATTTGGCCAGCCTAACCCGAAGCCCTAATTCAGTCGATTACATACCTGCATTAACTGTTTCTTTGAGGTGGCAAAAACAATCTGTAAAAACAACATTGACATAGTTTCGCCTTTTAAAATTGATATGGCAAATGTGTTAGTCATACCTCCAGCAGACACAGCAGCAAGAGTATTAATTTGGAGCTGTGTTTGAATCCACCAGGTGAATGAAAGTCACAATATTCTCTTTTAGATAATTTCCCTTTTGGTCTCCACCAGCAACATCTGTCCACTTAGCTGTTAAATGCTCTGCTATGTTCAACTGCTGGTCACTAACTGTTTCAAGTTGTTTAGTGCTATTCCGCATATAGTGGATTATTCAACACTTGTAGACATACCCTTAGTTGACTCATGTTACCTTATCCAGGGGTCGAAAGTCCTGACGGTACCAAATCCACAGGCTGAATAAACATTCAAGTTTTATACGGGGTGTTTGATTTATGACCCTGTTTGGGGTTATGTTGAGTTGTTGATCTCCTATATTTGTCCTGAGTTACAGTCCCATTCACATTCTTGCCATCGTGGTATATAAATAATCTTGCGTCACCCACAGCTCTGCCTTTTGGCAGGCCTGAGGTGCAGAAAGTGTGCAGCAGCATTCCTCTCTAGTCAAAGCATGTGAGAGAGAGAGTGAGAGATAAACGGAGCGCAGAGTGAGTGAGCGTCCCGTGTCAGCAACTGGTAACATAACCCTCGCGTGCTGTGACAGTGTTTCTGCCACGTGGTGTTGAATGGTTTTTGATAGCTACTGCTGAGGAGGGGAATTAGCTCAGATGGTAGAGCGCTCGCTTAGCATGCGAGAAGTAGCGGGATCGATGCCCGCATTCTCCAGGAACCTTTTTGTCGGTGGATGCAGACATTATAACGCATTTTATGGGTAAGATTATCACATGTACTCGTGGACGCAGCATGAAAGAGCGATGTTGTCTTTAACCATGTTAGAGGATTAATGACTAGATTTGTTGCCAGGCAGTTTAGGTCATCTTTAATCGGCTCATCGTAACGTTACGTTCACAGTTAAGTGTAAATCAGGGGTGTCCAAACTTTTTTCAAAGAGGGCCAGATTTGATAATGTGAAAATGCCCAAGGGTCAACAGTCCCTGCTGACATTATTTTAAACAATACAAGTAGCCTTGTAGATAAAACGGGGATGAATTTATATCATTGTATAAAGAGTGACATGAGAAGATCAATCTCATGTCTGTAAGTTAAATCAGCTATAATCATTCTATACAATGTATCAATAGAATCATTCTATACAATGTATCAATAGAATCATTCTATACAATGTATCAATAGAATCTTTCTATACAATGTAGCTTCTTTACATTCTAATAGAATGTAAAGAAGCTACATTCTGATAGAATGCCCAAGGGTCAACAGTCCTTGCTGACATTATTTTAAACAATACAAGTAGCCTATACATACATTGTTATTTAATCATTTTATTTTCAATGACAGCACATAGCAATGTAACCAAATGTAAGCATTCATGTGTGAACAAATCTCAACAACTATTCTGCCTTTCTTTCACATCTTGAAAGTCAGATAACACAAAGAACAAGCCATCTAAAAGCTAATTACATAGAAACCGATCAATGTTCTCACCTCAAGACAATCTTAAATATGACTTAGTGAGGGTAATGAAAAGTTGTCTCACATTTAAATTCAACACACATGAAACAGGCTAACGAAACAAATCAAGTTGTCTCTTAGTATCTGATGATAGCTCTTCAGTGTTACGAGCCAGGCAAACATTCGCAAACTGTCTTCTTCTCGGGGCAATTATGTTTTATGCTATTTTCATAACACAGTCTTTGATAAACTTTGTCATGTTCGTCATGTTTAGCAGTTAGCATGGCTACTTGGTAGCTTACTTTGATGATGTTTTCATGTGAAACGGACCGCTGCTGTGAGGCCAAGTTATCTTGGAGTTGCTTCACTTTTCTAGCTCGGTCGCTCTGATAGCTTGTTGTAGCATTAGCATGTTTGGTCTCGTAGTGTCTCTTTACGTTATATTCCTTAAACAAGGCAACAGTCTCATGACTAATTAGGCAGACACAGTTGTTTCGGTTTTCGGTGAAAAAAATATTGCGATCTCCACCTCTCCTGGAAGCCGCGGCCCTCATTATCGACTTTCCTTTTGTTACTTCCCGTAGCCATGACAGGTCAAGGGTCAGAGCCAATTTCAAACAGCCAGACAGTTACAGAGTGGTGCTGCCACCATGAGGTAAAAAGAGGAATTGCATGTTGACTTTGTATGATTTATTCATTCCGTTTTGACTGTGCTGGCGGGCCATAAATAATGCATTTTAAGACAGAAGGTGCGGGCCATATAAAATCTGACCTCGGGCCGTGATTGGCCCGCGGGCCGGACTTTGGACATGCCTGGTGTAAATGGTCTCTTACTACTAGAGCTCCGCTTTATCCAAGGAAGAGTTTGAGTTGATGGTAAAATATTTTACTATTAAATATTTTTAATAGCACAACATCACAGGATGTTCCGCTCAAGGTGGTGTAACTAAGAATATGTGTCTGTGTTTTCCCACAGATAGAGTTTGAGGAGAAGATGTATGGACAAGTTTCAGAAAGCTTGCCAAGAATACAACAGATATGTGGGCAGAAAAAGCTGCTCTGAGTCATAGAGCAAAGGTACATGAGTCTTTCACACCCGTGATGACGGAGTCAAAGGAATTCCTGTAAAGGTTGATGAGCAATGGTTTAATTAGTGTTTGCTGTTAGTGTCGCGAATGGAGTAAACATGTGGCTTGAAATGACCTCATTACAACTTTCATTTTTATTTATTTTTTGAAAAAAAAAAATCTAAAAATAGTCCAAACCTGTAACTAAACCTTTGTGTCATTTAGCATTCTTTGACTTATTTTTTGAAGAGTTTAGAAGAATATTTTTCTTAATACCTACACATCAATATGCACCGGACAATGTCATTTCCTCAAATATGCTGACAACAAAAATTTACTCTGGAGTCATTCTTGTGACACAAATCCCAAATAATGTGTTTTTTTTTTTTAATCCATTGTTTTTGTTTGTGTTTCTTTCCTGTTGCGCTTTAATGTGTTTCTCTATTGTAGTGCTGAACTAAGATCAATGCCGATTAGAAAATGGATATGGCCTGGAGGGTAGCCTTGGGCAAACACTTCACCCTGAAGCCCATCAGCGGCACACATATACACACACACACACACACACACACACACTTACACACATTCACATACACATACACACATACACACAGAGTGCGGATATGACCACTTGAAGTGAAGGGCTGTGATTGTTTGCTCTCTAGAGTGAAAATTGGAAACATTTTTTTTATATCTCTTTTCTTCCAGTGAACATTCCCACTTAAACCTGTTAGTTATTAACCATGTGAACATATTAACTGAGCTCATTTATATCTGTTCTTACTAAATTTTGCACATGTTACTTTCAGAACGTGTTTTGAACTGATAAGATATCTCAGTAGGATGGTTTATAATTATAATTTCAGAAGGAATTGACACTCGACAGTTCATGGACAATATCTTCCTTCAGTGATATATGATTATTTGCACCACAGTGCAGATAATGAGGTGCAGATATTCAATATGGGAATCAGAACTGCGCTTGTTTCAGTTAGCAGATGCTTTGCTTTGTGGATCAATGATTTGCTTGCTGGGGCTTGTACCCACTCTGCCATTGACCAGTTCAGTTCTTTAGTTCAGTAGCTAACACGTTTGGTTTCATGTCGCTACCCGCTCTCTGACACTTGAACTGCATACATGCTGCATGCCGACATTATGAATACAACCAACCACAAAGTGACACAACCTCACAAACAGGAGGCACCATCGCCCTGGCTGCACATGTGGGAAGTTACAGTATGGCCTGCAGCTTTAATGTCAAAGTCAGACAAAAAAGTGTGCTATAAGGGCGGAAATCTCTTGGCAGCTCAGGTTTGAATACAATTTATTTATTTAAATTAAATTATTGATGCATCTTGGTTTCTATACATTATTTATTTTCTCTCACTGTGTGAGTACTTGCTACGTTTAAAACACAGCGTATTTGTATAATTAAAATAAACCGATGAATTTACTACCATTATCTTTTATTAATACAATAGTAGTCACAACTGGACGGTTACATTTGCCAACACATTTCCCGGCAATGAAAACGAATGCGTGCCTGTAGCAGCATGTTGCCGTTATTCCCTCTTTCCTCCATTATTCCACAACTTTAGTTTAGTTTTTTCTCCGTAGGGTGTGGACATCGCTGTGTCTGCAAAAAAAACTGACTTTGAGCTGGTCGGATTGTATCCACATGCCTATGCATAGCCGTCCTCCTCCCAAAACTCAAGAAGTAGCCTAGCTTAGCGTGTAAACGCGACGCACGTGTTTACGTCTGTTACGTTTCACCAACCAATCTGTTCAGCCCTATTGAACAGATATAAATATCCGATTATTAACTTTTCAATCAAGACATAATCTTTCAAGAGAGCATTTTGATGAATCCAAGAATCGATTTTTCTTCTTCATTACACTTCATCCCCGGAGGTTAGGCATGGTTAACCCACGAAAAGCAGGCCTGGTCACGGAAGCTGACCATAAGAGGCACCTTCAATCCAAGCAAGAGGCCCCTTACATCATACAATATCGTGTGATTTACGGCGTTAATCAGGAATCCCTTTCTAAAGTGCAGTGTCTTCAGACAGCTTAGTGCTTTGAGTGAATGTCATGACGTCTCTGGGTTTTATGACAAGCAAGGAAGTTGGTCTCAAGGCCTTTCTCGAGACAGGCTATAGTCGTCAAATAAAAAGAAATCTGTATCACACTGGAAATGAATCATCTGCAAATAAAGCTGACTGTAGTGCACTCTCCAAAACCTTTGTTGTTCCTCCTCGCTTGCTCATTGGCTCGGTGGAGTGAAATGTTTTATGGTCTGCTGGCACTCCGCTCCCTCCATCCTCCTCCTCCTCGCCAGGAATTATGAAATCCTGCGTCACTGTTGCTCACAACAAACCATTCATGCATGCACCCACACAGAGGAGCTAACTTAAAAAATAAAAAAAACATACAGACTCACAGTTTTGTTAAAAAACACACAAAGACATTATTTTTTAAGCCATTTAACAAGACATGTATACACACTGTTACGCATACGCACACATAGGATTTAGTTGTGAATGAGTCACGGTCTGACAAGTCTATAGAGGAAGTGGCTTAAGCCAATCACTTACTCGCCCACATGTTGCCATGAAGCAAATGCATATGATTGATGCTGGTGCTGGTGGTGGGAGCAGTAATTAAGATTGCTGATTGATCTCTGTGTATGACAACCTGCTCCAGACGGTTGGGAGTTGTGAGTGGGAGAGCAGACAGTCTGCAGCGGTTTTCATTTCAAAACTTGCAGCTGTCCAGCCTCCACTTGTTACAAAGTGCTGGAAGGATTGAATGATCGTACTTTATTTGGGCTGGCTGGGTCACTATTTATTAGTTTTTCAATTAACTGAGCAGGTACGAACACTATACCTAGTGACCACCTTGTAACAACGATCACAGGTGGAAATGAATTAATATGTGGGCATGTCATTGCTGAAGCTATAAAGCATGTAACGTCAACTCTGATTACTTTATATGCTGTCGGATCGTGTGACCAGTGTTTCCCACGAGGGTTGGCAGGATGAATGAGAGGTCACAAGTTGATGGAAAGGAAAACTGAGCAACTTGTGATTTACTGAATGATCTAATCTCCCCGGCCTCTAATCATTATTCAATATACTATATATTATATAAAGATTTTTTTTAAATGAACTGGTCACGACTGCTTCTTTTAAATTGGTAACAAGCTAAAAACTACAACAATCATTGTCAGGCCACTGTATTTTTTAAGTAAAATCTAAATATGCAAAATAACGTATTGTAGTATTGTACCAATACCGTATAACTAGTTTTTACTACTTAATGCAGCAATAATGTATTCACTCTATGAAGGGGGTCACTCTTTACAATGAGTACATTTACTACTTTTACTACATTACATACTACATCTACTTTAACTACATTTCATTGCTACTGCTTATATACTTTAATTCTAGTAAAATAATGGTTAATTTGACATTCCAGTGTCAAATTAAATAAATTGTGCTCTCTTGTGCCCTCTGGTGGAGACTTCCTCTCTCTCTGCCTGTGTTTACTTACACTGGAATATATCACATGGGCACTAAAGGACTCAAAAAACATTCATTTTCAATGCATACACAGGCATGTTCAACATAACGAAACTTGCTTTATACTAAGTCTGTTTTACCTTTATGTTTACTGATTTGATTTAACCTTCATTTAAAAGCAACTGCTGCATTGCGTCTTCCAATGTAACAGCGTTGATCTGCATTGTCCTTGTTAAATACACTGATAGAAATACAACTTACACTTTAGGTGTCATTTATTTGAGGTAAACTGGTGTATTAGTATTGTGGTTTGTACTACACTGTGTACTGTAACATGCATACAAATCTAGAATTGTATTGTAAGTGGGAATATCTCTCGTGAATTTCAATATTTCCGACAGATCGGCAGAATCCCGTTAATGTGTGCTTATACACATCATCTCTCTTGTTTGTATCTCAGTCAAAGCACTTTTATCAAAGTAATGAGCCCCATCATGTCTCTCCCTGTCTCCTCTAGGAAGTGAAGATGCCACACTTCTTCCCGACTGAAACGCCTGTCTCCATAGCCTTCCCTCTGGACTCCTTCTCTACCAGCACATGGCCCACAGAGCCGTACGCAGCGGACGGCTTCTTCGCCAACGTCAGCAACATCAGCGGGTTAGGCGTCCCTCGCTGCACCTATAAGGAAGACTTCAAACGTATATTACTCCCTACTGTGTACACTTTAGTCTTCTTGCTCGGACTCCCTCTCAATGCTGCCGTCATACTGAAGATATGGAGTACTCGGCGCAGTCTGTCCAAAAACAACATCTATATGCTCAACTTAGCCATAGCTGACTTCCTGTATGTGATGTCACTTCCCTTGCTCATCTACAACTATGCCAGTCATGACTACTGGCCCTTTGGGGAGTTTACCTGTAAACTGGTCAGGTTTCAGTTCTACAGGTGAGATACTGAGTATAATAATAATCTATTTATACAGCTGTGCGTTAAAAGTATTCCATTTTTTTTTTTGACTTTTCATGTTTAGTAAGAGGACGTGGTCTTTCTCACAACACAGTACACAATATTGCAGCTTAATAAGATTTGATTTAACAGCATTTTCTTTGTCTCATCTTCCTTTTTTAGTAATCTGCATGGCAGCATCCTCTTCCTCACCTGCATCAGTGTGCAACGCTACGTGGGCATTTGCCATCCTCTGGCGATGTGGCCCAGGCAAGGCGGTCGCAGGTTGGCGTGGTGCATCTGTGGAGGGGTCTGGTTGGTGGTCGTCGTCCTGTGCGCGCCCACTTTTCACTTCGCCGCGACGGGAATCCAGCGAAACCGCACGGTGTGTTATGATTTAAGTACGCCCAAGAAATCACTAGACTACTATCCTTACGGCATGGCTCTGACCTGCCTCGGCTTCCTGTTGCCTTTCATGGGCGTGATGGTGTGCTACTGTCGGATGGCCCTCATCCTCTGCCGCCCAGTGTCCTACCAGGGTGTCTCCAGGGCGACTGGGGAGAAACGGGACAAGGCGGTGAGGCTGATCATCGTGGTGGCGGCAGTGTTCTGCATAAGCTTCCTGCCGTTTCACTTCACCAAGACCATGTACCTGGTGGTGCGTACTCTGCCTAATGCGCCCTGCGAGACGAGAAACTTGTTCTCAATCATCTATAAATGCACCAGGCCGTTCGCCAGCATGAACAGCTTCCTGGACCCTATTCTGTTTTACTTCACCCAGCCACGCTACCGCCAGAGCACCAGAAGGTTCATGCTCAAAGTCACCACGCTCAGGGACAAGGGCACCAGCGTGTGAGCCGACAGTAGATCAGGTCCTGCAACAGTATTTCTTCAAATCTGGTTGCTACACCAGTGGTGGATCCTAGGAGGCTGCAAGGTGGTATTGTTTGCTGAGTTTCCTTGTGTATGTTCTAATGTAAGTCCTCAATGCTTTTACCTACAACTCACAGCAACAAAGAACCTTACCTTCCTGAGAGGTTTCTAAAAATGTAGAGGTACTGGGATGTCAAGAAGACTTCTGAAACGCAAAATAAATGGAGGTTGTAATCTTGCAATATGAAAGATAAACAGACTGAGAAAGAACAATTGCCATTAACCATCACAGCAATCACAGTGTATTCATCCTCGGGCACTTATTATGATTCTAGAGTGCTGCACATATACGATACATACTGTCAGCAGACCAGGGCATTCACATCCTGCATTCTCACCATTATCTGTTTTCTTTCAGTCTCCGCTATGCGCTGGGTAGAACAGTAGTAAAGGAGTTTGATAGATGTAATGATATAGTGATAATGCTCTAACGTGATAGGGTAATGAAGAGTGTCTTCTGCTTTAGCAGGCCTCTGCAGTTTGTATAGAACTGTAGGTGACAGATGATTGTGTGATTTGTGTGATGTGGAAGTGTAAAAAGAAATGATGAAAAAGAAAAAGAACAGTGGATAAAATCCACTATGGCATAAAGCCATGTAAAATGCTCAAAGCAATTGTTAATGTTTATGACTGCATGAAAGAAATGCATGAACCACTTGTGTGGGGAAATGTGCATTTTTATATGAAGAGCTCTATGGTTTCTGCCCTGAAAGTTGTAAGACTTGGTGTTGCATGTTTTCACCACTGGATGGTGAGTGCACCCCACTGCTGCAACAACCGCTGCACTGATACTGAATGTTCTTTTTAAAAATGGTACGGTTATTAACACGTCATCCAGTAAGGACGAGATCTCAGCTACTACGATCAGAGATAAACTGGTGCCAACAAAACCTAAATATCCAGCTCATACCACACTAAAATAGACCATCAGTCTATAGTTTTCTCCACTTGTCCATTCAATTTTCCAGTCAGCAAAGGAAATCCATTGAGAAGCATATGCCAATGTTAATACATTTAAGAGTTGTTATCTGATGCATTAGATACTTAAGAGGGAAGGAAAAATGCTATTTATGGACTTTAGGGTTAGGGTTAAATTAAGGCTCTGCCTGCTGTTTTCCACTTCCTGTTAGTGTATGATTCCTTCCCATGAAATGTTCCAAGAAATCACCTCTGCTGATGGAAGTTTAGTGTTATATAAATAATGAATAATAAGGAATAGAGACATCTAGGAAAGGATCTCTGTGTTCTTAAGGAGGTACTCTAGCGTGCATGTGAAGTGTTTAGTACTTAGTACTGTTTGGAAAGCACTAACTGGATACAATGCAGTCTAAATGTGCACAGCATACAATTTTACATCCTTCTACTATTTCTTGTGGAGTTATCCCAAGTAACTGAGTTATTGAGTTTGTGAATTGGTTATTTGCAATAACTTTTGCAACTTGTCTTTCCGACACACACTGTGAAGAAACCGGCTGAAGATCAGGCACCCATGTAGCCCCTCTCTGAATTGACAATTTCATATCAAAATTTAAATATCACTAAAATAATCGTTAATGCTGTTTTTTTTTTTTTTTAATACATTTAATTTGCCAACAACCTTTGAATCGCTCTGAAGCCTGACAACCTTTACGCAGCTTTAAACACATGGTTCAAACATGCAAATATAGTTTGAGTTTTGCACCCATGAGGGAAGAAATGTTGTGTATATTGGTTAAATGTGAACATGTAAATTTCATGCATTTCAAATGCAAGTAGAATTTTGACCACAATACAAGGTCATGTGCTTAAAATGTTGGGCTCTTCTTAATGTATGTGTGTGTGTGTGTGTACAGCGTGTATATTCAGTAATGTAGTGATATACTGTATGTTGTGCTCCTGGCTTCAGCAAAACATGAATGCATAGTTCTTGTTGTGTGTATGTCCGGTTGAATATTTGAACGTCTTATTATATCTGTCTGAAACGTGTGTGTGTGGTCAGTTTGTCTGAAGAGATTCAGATGTCTAGAAAACACTGTGCCAACATATGTGTCAATCAGTATTATTTAGAAGAATTCTTATTTTTGTATCAGGAAAATAATTTTATTTTTGTTACGTAGTATATAATTTTGTTGATGAAAAAGTAACATTTAGGTTTATATATATTATTTTCTTACCATGCAGCCCCTTTGAGTTGCTTGTGTAAATGTTTTGGATGTTGTCGTAATGTAACAGCCATTAAAAAAGTCACTCAGCCTATATGAATGCCTTCTACTTCTTCATTCAGAAATATGACATTTTCCAGTGAGTATATTTTCTTTATTATCTTTTTCAAAACATTAACTTTGTGTTGGTTGCTCTTTTACCTACTCACATGTTTCTGGACTGCAACCTGAAGATTTCCTGAATCAAGTCAACTTTTCCAATTTACAGGTTGACACAATTCTACCTGGCAACATGTCTGGTAAAAATTACCTTGGAATTTATTGGGCAAAATACATTATTGATGTTGCTAACAGTGCAAACAATGATGAAAAATGCTGACAGAGTTTAACAGTGTTTACCTGAGGGGGAACTTGATTGAGGGTGCTGAAACTGCTACGATGCTGTCGGTCATGACGGTATTATTGGCTAACCGCCCTAAAGAGCAGTGCACTGCGCTAACCAGTGGTGCACGCTCACATGCAGGAACCCTGCACTACACGCATGCACTGGGAGAAGCTCGGATAACAACACACACACAGAGGGAGAGCCCCTTCATTCTCTGCACAGGTACACATTACTCCATTTGCATAGCAAATAGTTGTTTGCTGCTATATTAAACGTTCAGAATGTTGAATACAGCTCTTTTAAAATTGTGTAGGGAGTTCAGCTAAAGTCCATGATCTCCCACCAGTGACCTGGCATTTAACAGGTCAGACTGTGGAGGGCGCTGCAGTCAGCAGCTCCTCTCTAAGGGAATGTGACACAGAATTCTGGGACAGACAGCATCACGGGAAGCACCACAGAGGAGTTACTGGGCATGAGTGAAAACTTTTTTCTTTGTTTTTGCCCCCCCCCCCCCCCCGTTTTTGCCCCCCCCCTTGAATGCTGACACTCACCAGCATCATCATAACACACTGTGGTATTGAGCTATTGGTTGAACATGCACTACTAGCCAATGGAGTTTGGAAATAAAGCGCATCACTCTCTGGCTTCCTCTGTGAGCGTTTAACTCTAAAGAGACAGAAATACTGAGTTTATACTGTATCTTGGAAATGCATAGTGTTTATAGTGATACGCTCTTGTGGATATTTTACAAAAATGCTGCAGGTCCAAAATGTTTCTCTGAATGTGTAGTTTTCTGTCCAATACTCCTGACAATGCCACTGTCTTTTTCGCAAGGAAGGGGCTATAATTGCACCTAGTTTGTCCACAGTATGATCTGCCCTTTATCAAAAAAGGGAAAGAAAGCTTTTCCTCTCAAGCCTCGAGGACTGCGGTCAAGCCAGCCTCCACTTCGAAAAACACAGTCAAGCCAGCCCGCACGTTGTTTTGCGGTACGCGTATGTACAAGGCATTACGGTAGTAGCGTGTAAAATCTGACTTCAAAATAAGAGCAGTTCCGGTGAGTTTCGGTTAACGTGAGAGAACATGTCACATTCATTCAATAAGTCTGTAAATCACAGATACATTTATTAATACATTAAAAACATAATCAAATAGATACATACATCAATGAAACTAAATGAATGAATGAAAAAGTATGCATTTTATAAATGATAACTTTAAACGCAATAATAATTACTGCATGCAAACTGTATTTCAAGGAAAAATATAATTCCAATTGTGTAAATACTTATACAAATATATTAATAAAGAATACATTTACACAGACCAGTATGACTTCTAAGTGACAGTACACTACATCAAATTCAGAAACTTCAAGGTTACACTAAGTGACTAATTTTACTTGGGATTGATAGCAGACCACCTCAGAGAATATCAGGACATTCTGATATAGCATTTCAAAATGAAAGCCCTTCAAAATCTCATTCATGAGCCAACTTCCTTCTAATTTCAGATTACATTTAAAAGAAATGGTCTATAATTACAAAATAATTTCACTACAGATTAATAGTAGGTACACCACCTCAGAGTGTCACTCAGAGAGAGCCAGGACATTCTGATGTAGCATTTCAAAATGAAAGACCTTCAAAATCTCATTCGTGAGCTAACTTCAAATCACATTCCTTTGAGGACACTTTGAGGTAGTGTACGATTAATCTAAATTGAAACTATTATGTAACAATATACCATTTATTTTAAAAGTTAATCTGAAATTATAAGGAAGTTGGCTCATGCATGAGATTTTGAAGGGCTTTAATTTTGAAATACTACATCAAAATGTTCTGATTATCCATAATTGACACTCTAAAGTGTTTTACTATTAATCTGATGTGAAATTAGTTTTGAACTGTGGACAATTTGCTTTTAATTTTAATCTCAAATCTAAGGTAAATTGGTCACTTAGTGTAACCTTGAAGTTTCTGAATTTGATGTACTGTAGTCATTTTTAAGCCATACTGTTGTGTGTAAATGTATTCTTTATTAATACATTTGAATAAACACAGTTGGAATTACATTTTTCCTTGAAATACAGTTTGCATGCAGTAATTATTATTATTTAAAGTAATCATTTATAAAATGTATACTTTTTCATTCATTCATTTAGTTTCATTGATGTATGTATCTATTTATTTCTGTTTGAAATATATTAATTAATTGATCTATGATTTACAGACTTATTGAATGAATGTGACATGTCCTATCACGTTCACCGGAACGTTTCTCTTATTTTGAAGTCATTTCTTACACGCTACTACCGTAAAGCCTTGTACATATGCGTACCGCAAAACAACGTGCGGGTTGGCTTGACTGTGTTTTTCGAAGAGGAGGCTGGCTTGACCGCAGTCCCCGAGGGGGCTATGACAACCCCTATACCCCTAGTCCCGCCCACCCCCTCTGCCCTATCTCAGGCATTAACATGCAAAAAACAACATAAGTCACGGAAAACCAAATCATGCCAAAATAAGGAATCCACAAACTGTTTTGGGAATTAGAAGTGGATGATGCGTCGGGCCTGTGGAAGCGTGCTAACCTGTCGAAGGGGCTAAAGTTTGGAAATATTAAGGGATTGACAATGGATGGTTGTGTTTGTGGACAGGTTGTGAAAGTTTTGGCCAACAAAAGTAGCGCTTTCCTCTTTGCACGGATGCGGTTTCGGGAATCGAGAACATGTAAGTTTTGATAACAGAGCAGCACTCACCTACTTTACTCACTGAACAGGTTATCACTTGGTTCACCTCGTTATCAGTGCCAACAGTTACGTTTTAATAGAGTGATTGTTGTTGGGTATTCAGGCCGTTAGGCTGCGTGGGGGAGAAATAGACCACAAACTTCCAAAAGGTGCTTGGATCTGTAATACCCGTGGAGTTAAAAATGTGTGCGTGAAATCTAACAAAGAAAGACATGAACAATGGCAGCAAGAGAGAGGAAGAATGCGGCTGTGTATCGCAGCGTTTCTTTCAAAAAGTTGGGGTCCTGGAGCGCCAACAAGAGTGAAGACCAACAACACAAATCAGAGGATTCGGAGGCAGCTGGCGTCGCCCTTCCCCCGGAGCCCAGCAAAGCAGAACAGCTCTTGGCGACGCGTAATGTCTGTGTGTCAAGAAAAGTTTCCAAAATCTCGGCCACCACCACCGCCTGCCTCCCGACCGCAGATCCAAAGAGAAACTCCTCTACTCCTATCTCCTCCATTTCTCCATCCATCCGACAGCTCACTGAGAAGTTTAGCAGCAGCGGCTCCGCCGGGACGCACAGAGCCTCACCGGGAGACGGCGCAGCAGTGACGCCGGGGAGCAGCACTCTTCCCCGGGCCAGGGGCTCCACGAGAGACTGGTCGCCGTCTCGTAAATCTTTTCACGAGGACAGCGGCGGTGGATATTTCCAACATAGTGATACTACTACTACTGCTGCTGCTGCTGCTGCTGCTGCAGAGTCACTGACAGACAACAAAGTGCAAAAGTTTCACTCCGAAACTGACTCCGTTTCAGGCTCGGACTCGGAGCAGAAAAGTGAGAGGCGGAATTTTAAACGTTTATCAACCGACAGCAACTCTGGTAAGAGAGATTATTCACATGTCAATGCATGTCCCTCTGATAATAGAAACACTTTGACTACAGATGAGGAAGAGGATGTTAGTCTTAGAGGGGTTCCCCCACCCTGTAAATCCCACAGAAGTTATGCCTTTACACACCACAGTGACTTTACTCCCCTGCACTCTGACAAGTGGCCCAGTGTCACCAAAATTAGACTAATTTTCGACGAGAGTCAAGGCACAAAGCACAAGACTGACTCTTCTGAGAATTTAAAAGCAGTCAGCAGAGGACATTTACATGAGCTCAGCCCCAGTGACGGTGCTCTTCTCTCGGATAGAAGTGACAAACTCTCGCCTTGCAGCTCTGCTAACGAAGCTAGTATCCCGTCTTTGCATGGCAAATGCATAGTTGAGGCTCAAAGCAGAGAATGCAGCACTGTTAAAGATAATTTTTATCACGGTATGGACTTTTATTCCAAAACTGACCACCAGCAGTTCTCAAATGACGAGGAGGCAGACTTGGAGACACAAAGTTCTAATAACCTGAAACCTTCTGACGTAAATACTTTTGAAAGCGGCAGCAGTAGCAGCCGTCGTTGCACTGGGGGTAGTCACTACCAGAGGATTAACCCATCTCCATACAGATCTCATAGTCCCAGCACTGAGTCAGAGGTGGCCCACAAGACCCTCAGGACGACAGGCCTGACATCTGACCCCGGCCCTGACCTTCAACCCCCTGCTACTTTGTCTTGGAGTCCATCGGAGAACTTGAACACCTCCTCCTGCTCCTCCTCTCTTCAGTGGCCGACAGTGAGGGAGAGAAGGGATAGACAGGGGGTCGGGCTGCCCAGGGATAGTTTACATTCCTCACATAGCTCCTCTAGAGCACCAGCCCCCACCCCCTCCTCTGCTCCAGGTCCAGATAAAGCCATTACCTCCTCCTCTACTGTACCTCCCTCCACGGAGGTAAGAGCCTCAGCAAGAGTTGTCTCTCCTCTCAGGTCCCGCTGGAGGTTTAGCTCTGGTGACGAAGAGGAGGAGCACACCAGGAGAAGAAGAGGAGGTGGAGGAGACGGTTGGAGTGTTACTTCTGGCGCAGCTCCTTCCATCTCCTACAGAGCAGGAGAAAGGGGCACCACTGAGCGAGGAGGTAGCTATTTATCCCGCAGTAAAAATGGCTGGTGGGGTGCTAAGGGCATTGGTAGGTCCTCAGGCAGTGAGGAGGACAGCCCTGGTTCTATAGGCCCCCACAGTCGAGAGGCAGTGCGCCGCCGCTCGCTGAGAAAGAAGAAGAAAGTCAGTGGAGCTGCTTTTGCAACAGGCCGTGATGATATTGATGATCGTGATGGCGAATCAGAAGACAGCGACAGTGACAAGGCCTTGACCATGGAGCGTTTAGAGAGGCAACACCAGCAAACCACAGGAGGAGAATTTGCGGGAACAGTATCTCGGAGCCACTCTGCAAGGGAACCCAGCAGTCACAGTAACAGAGCCAGGGTGCAGCAATGGGAGCGCATCTCCTCACCTGTGATATCCACGTCACTTCCCGGTGTATCACGAGTGTCAAAGGTCAATATTCCCCCTTTTGTTTCCAGTCCTGGGGGTTCTCTTTGCAGCAGTCGATACTCCAGCACTGAGACACTGAAGGAGGAGGACCAGGCTGGCTGTACCAAACGTGCACCAAATGTGTTTTTTAACACGGGTGGAAAAGGGGGCAACGCTAGCAGAACTGCATCCTTGTCCATGCTGAGTAAAACATACCATGGGAATTTTACCATGTACCGCTCCCCAAGCTTTGGCCATGGGGATAACTTATCTCGTACGCCTGTGCGGATGCGCTCCAAGATTGTGCCTACAGTCACCCCCTTATCTAGTGTACTTGCCAGAGAAGGTGGGGCATCGGCAGGAGTTAGGGGTGGTGAGACTATGGCATTAAGCAGGACAAAAAGTGGGGATGGGGTGGATGATAAAAACCCAATGTCCATATCAAACCCTGATATCACCTCAGAAACTATGTCCCTCTTAAGCTTTCTGAAATCTGACCTGTCGGAGCTCAAGGTGCGGAAAACAAGTGGAGACAAATCCGGGGTCTTGGATGGGTCCCCAGTGTACAGGATTGGCTCACGGAATCAAGGCGGTAATCTGCTACCTTCTGGTCATCGGCCGTCACTGAAAGACCTAACTGCCACCCTGCGGCGTGCAAAATCCTTCACTTATTCAGACAAACACACTACAGCAGTGAGGTGTTACTTGACAGGTGGCGCCACGAAGAGGAGCTCTTCTGAGCAGCAGCTTGATTTGGATGGAGAGGGTGATGGAGGGAGGGTGTCAGAGAGGGAAGTAGAAAGTGATGGCGGTGATTTTAGGGCTGGGAGACGACAAAGAATGAGGGATTATGGATTTGATGATGATGGTGAGGAAGGGATGCCAACTCCTTTGCAGGAGAGGTATGTGCAGGAAGCCAGGCAGGTCATTCGAGATATCTGCCAAATGAGTACTAGAGAAGATGATGATGTAGATGTAAGGAGAACTGATGATGATTTGGAAGATGATTGTTTCCAGGTCAAGAAAACTAATGAGGAAAAGGAGAAAGCAGGAGTGAGTGTCGAGGATCAGGCAAAAACGGATGAAGAGGCTGAGTTTAAGAACACAAAAGACAGGGATAAACATGAGGGGGAGAGAGAGAACAGGGAGAGGGAGAGGAGCGAGAGGGATGGACAAAGTATACAGTTGGAGAAGCTAAACAGCAGGGGCACAGAGTACAGGGAGAAGGCAAAGAGAGAGAGCAGAGAGACGGAGAGAGCCTTACTGAAGGGCGACTCGGAGGAAAGCATGTTCTACGACCGCTCTGTGGATGAACTTTCGGGCCATGAGTCTAGTTTAACAGATGAAGGGATTGTAACAGAGCCAGAGACGGGCCCAAGTGACCCTTCTGAAAGGTCATTCCTGGGCTCAGCAGGGGTTAATTTGGGGTCACGAATTGCTAAGGATGTGCTAGGGCAGCCTGTCACCGTATGGAAGCAATCGGCTCTCCATCAGCCTGAGGGGTTTAAGCAGGAAAGACAAGAGATGACAGAAAACAGCGTGAATTGTTCAAATCGTCTGAACGAAGTCAACGTACCTCCCTCCTTACCTCATCCTGCCCGCATTGCTGAGAGTGACGGTATCATCATGGAGCTGACCAGCACTGCTGGTATCAATAATGTTAACACTGCCAGTGAGGAGATCAACACCAACAGCGCTGTGTCGCAGAGGTCTGCTGGCACCACAGGAGGAGGCCTTGAAGCCCCTGCAACACCCAGTTCTATCCGACGAAGGCGCAAGTTCTCCCCTTCTGGTATTAACAACACAGGCTCTGATTCCAGTAACGGCAGTAACGCAGAGTCAACAATAGCAGCTGTTGGAAATGGGGAGTCCACAGTCTACCGCTCTCTCAGTGACCCCATGCCTCAGCGACACTGTTCTGTGACAGAAGAAGGTAATAACAATTTTTCCTCTGTGGACAGCAACCTGTTAGGATCCCTATCTGTCAAAGGTGGAGGTGGTGCTCCAGATGCCTCCGCTGTGGCCACTTTGTCAGAATACAAGGGCAGTGTGGCCAGTGACTTGTCAGTTTACAGTGATGGCGGGCTCCGAGATGATGCTGTTCACGACTACAGTGGGGTGATCAGGAGCATTGTAGCTGAGCCAGGTGCAATGGACAGACTGATGACCGATGACCATGGCAAAGCTCCCAAGAAGAAGTCGTTCAGTGACCCCAGTCGCCGTAGCGATGTCCCTTTACTTTCCCAGAATTACCCTCATCTCAAATGTCAGACTGGCAGCACTGAGCCAATCAGTGAGCTGGATCAACCCGGTCCGATTCCACCTTCCAGCAGTGAGCCAATCCTGAGTGAGAAGCGAGAGGAACTGTGGGAGCCAGAAGTGAAGCCTAAACACGCATTGCTGATGCAGCCAAATACAAAAAAAGTCAAAGCTCGTTCCCAGTCTGAATGCACCCATCACTCTGACAACCATGATGATGACGATGATGATGCAATAGACCAAGGTGAAGAAGAGACAGAGGTGCAGAAGTTTAACTTTAACCTCAAGCTGGCTGAGGTTCTGTCCCCTAGACTGGTTCGTCGGCCCACCAGAAAGCGTCCAAATAGGCTAGCTCAATTTTTCCCTCATGAGGACCCATTTGAGCAACTGGGTTCAGAGGAGCTGGAGGACCACGGCGACCAAACCGACTTCACCCCTCTCCTTCCCCCGCCGCAACCCAAACCCAAAGCAAGATCCAAGCATGTCCGCCATGCCAGCGAACCTACCATCTTCCTCCCCATCTCCCCACCTCCACAACTCCAGCCATTGAAGGAAGTGGACTTCCTCTCAGTCCCACCCACTGCAGAGCCTCAGACCTCAAGTAAACCTCCAGGAGACCAAGCCCCATCTTTGGAGGCTGTGACCCAGAAATATATTCTGGAACTGAGCAATGCTGAGGGCCCAGGACCTCCTCCAGCAGCCAGGGATGGAGCAGAAGGTTCAGTGTTGGCTTCGGAGGGGCCCAGCGAGACCAGCACCAGCGGAATTACAGAAGCTGGACCACAGAAGAAGAGCACAGAGGACACTGCATCCACAGCTACCCCACAGAGGACCAAGCCCAGAGTGGTGAGTCCACTTAAAACCATTTCTTATGCTCTGTGTGTGTGTGTGTGTGTGTGTGTGTGTGTGTGTGTGTGTGTGTGT
>NW_022280054.1:4523002-4608002 GCF_004355925.1 Anarrhichthys ocellatus | reverse complement strand
AAGTAAAAACAACACGGGGCTTACCATCCTGAGCTCAGGACAGAACACATTGATATTGATTCATAGTATTTCCATCTATTGCCCTGGTATTTATTAGTTTTTGATTGTTTAATCCTTTGGCCCGTTGTCCTTCCTTGTTGCCGTAGGGACAGTAGCAGTAGCTGGCGAGTGACCACACCAGGCAGGAAATGGGTTTAGCGAAATGGGAAGTTGTTGTGGTTACTGAAGTGTTTGAAGATGTCCAGAATTACCGGCCAGCGTGTTTGTGTGTGTGTCTGTGTATTATAAACTGGTTTCCTCTTTTCTGTTTTTTTCTGTGTGTGTGTGTGTGTGTGTGTGTGTGTGTGCCTATTGTTTGCCTGGAATATGTCAATGGCTTGTTTAAATGCTTGGAGCCTGGAGTTTTGCCAACACGCTGTGTTTAGAGCACTGCCCTCCAGCTCTGGTGTGTGTGTGTGTGTGTGTGTGTGTGTGTGTGTGTGTGTGTGTGAGTGTGAGTGTGAGAGAGTGTGATTTGGACTGAATGTAATAACAACTGTGCCAAGCTAAAGTGGAGCACAGACAAGTTCTGAGAAAGAAAGGAAGGAGGAAAGAAAGAAGGTGAGAGAGGGAGAGTTTTTTTTCCTTTTCTGGAGCCTGGAGTGTGGCTTGTTTCACCCTCAGCACAGTGCACATGTTGTGACATCAAAATCTGTCATATGCCCTTTTCACTTTTTCTCTTTAGTTATCGATCCAGATGTTGGGTCAACATCTATGGTCTAAGTCCAAAAATACTATACGTATCTAGCATTTTCAGCTCATGCCCCATCTCCATGTGTCTTAATTCTCCAGCATCCGTCCTCCATGTTATCTTATTCTGCTCTTTGCTGTCCTTCTTGTGTCTCTGGAACATTGCAGTGAAATGAAGTCATAACGTTTGTCTTGGTGTGAGGCAAGCTGCTGTGCCAAATGTTAGGTAGAGAGGGAGAGACAATAAAAGAAGAGAGCTGAAAGAAAATGCTTGCTGGCTTAAAAAAAAAAAGGTTACAGGATCAAAATAGAACAGAGAGAGAGCTGAAGAATGAAACGGTGGGTGGGGGGGGAGGGAGTGAGAGGTAATGGGAGACGACGGTAGAAAAAGGCTGGTTTTTAGTTGAAACAGAGGTGGGTCATATGTACAAAATCAATATCTCATTAGCCATCGTGATATTTTTGGACTTACTAAAGTATTAAAAACCATAAATGTTTTTTACGCTATTTTCTGCTTTATTAGAACACAAACCTATGACTTTGTATGTTCTGCTCCCAACTGTTTGGTTTCTCACCCTCGGACAGATTTTGGAAAAAATATGAATAACATTAATGTAGACGTGAAAGCTCTGATTCAAGTCATCGACATATGAGAATGTTCAAAAATCTTTTCGTCCACTAAATATGTTAAATAGGTAACCACAGTTCGTCCAACAGTGTCTGCTTTATGAATTATTTTTCTGTGTGTGTGTGTGTGTGTGTGTGTGTTTCTGCTTGTGTAGTTTTCACTTTAACAGCTACTAGCAGGATTGTGGCCCATCTTTACTTCTCCTCTTGTTGCATAACAGCTACTTCCAAAAAGAGCTGAGGACTCCCAAGAAGTCACAAGAATGTTTGTGTGTCATGCATTAGTGACCATATTTAAATATCGTATCATTTGAGTTTCAGTCCTGGTGTGAAAACAATACTTTTTTGGCAATTTATGGTCGGAATATAAAATGCTTTTTTTCTCTAGAACTCTGCTCTTAACAAAAGATTTAACAAAATGAGCCATACTTCTCAAATGCACTTATCTTAATACAAGGAAGAGCTGGGATGAATCAGAAGATACAAGAACTACAGGCTAAAAGAAAACAGTCTAAAATGAGCAACATTTATACCTCATTAACATCAACATTAAAATATGTAAACAAGACTTAAGAATCTGGTCAATCATTAAGAACCAATCGTTAGAAGATACCCAGCCATAGTAATAAGTATTTGGGCTTTTTCCTTGAAATGAACATTTCTTTCTTTCTTAAAAAAAATGGGAGAAAAGACGACGAGAAACCAAAAGCCAGAGAGGGAGGAAGGAAACGGACGGGTTGGTTTGTGCTCTGTTCTGCATGGATTAGGTCTAAAAGCACAGTGTTTATAGCTTCAGATTTATGACTGACTTTGTTTTATCAGCCCACCCACATGGAATCAAATCATTTCTCCCTGCCCGGCCCTTTTTCCTTCACTCCCGTTACGATCCCCACTCCTCTCCAGTTGTCGTTGTGCACGAGAGGAGCAGTAAAGGTAGAGGTACTGAAGCAGTGAGTTGATTTGCTCTTGTCTTACAGTGTGAAATACTTACTGAGATAATTCCTTACATCACTGATTAAATGTCACTGATGGTAAAATACTTGTTTAACAAAATCATGCTGTTGTCGGGCATGTGCAGAAAACGAATAGGCTCAATATTATAATTCAGAAAGTAATCAAAAGAAGTTTTTACTGTACAGGAGAAATTTAAATTTCTTAATGATGTCATCCCTCTCAAATAGAATACAATGTATTTCAGGGCTGCTAATGGAGTTCTGTAGTCAAAATGCATCATCAAACTGTCTTTATTTTGTGATCAATGGATGGGTAGGAGCTTATCCAATAACGTTCTCCTTTGAACGCAGACTTAAAAGTAAAGTTAAAGGACACATTGCATGGACACACACAGAGAGGATACAGTGTGGGTGTTAGGGGGTTCTTTTCTAACATGCGAAAGGTCATCACAGGTTTAGTGACGTCCAAACAAGTGAAGGATGCTGAGCGAGGTGAAGGTGGGATGAAAGGATGAGGCTGTGGTTTGTTCTGGTTGAAGGTCGCCATGACTAAGCGGGTGAGAAGGAAGAGCTGGGATGAATCGGAAGATCAAACGGCCACACTGGAGATATCCGTGGCTTCAATGACACATAGGCAGCCTCTGATTGTAGACATTTTGAGTTTACTTCCACCAGTGGAGGTAAAAACTGTATCTAAAAAAACGGGGTCATTGTACGGTGTGATTCTGTTTAGAAAATGTGAGGACATGTAGATCTTACTGGTTGAGTAGATTGAACTTTGCGATTGAACAAGCATTTGTCATTTTATGTTCTTATTATGGTCCTTAGAGAGGAGAGAACGTCTCCGACCTCCAGCCATCTTGTCCTCGACTCGCACACAAAATATTTAGCCCGTCTCTCTGGCTCTCTCGCACACAATATTGCTTTTGGGGCAGGCACAACAAAAATGTTTTGTGTTCCTCTGTGTAAGAGTGAGTGATTTAATAATAGACCCATTTGGTTTGACGGGAGGGGGGGCATTTTGATAGATAGCTGGAACCAATTGTGTGTGTGTGTGTGTGTGTGTGTGTGTGTGTGTGTGTGGTTCACATTTGTGCAGCTCGTGGAAATCAAATGCTCCTTGCAGTCCAGTATATATTGTTTCTTGTAAAACACTTTTCACTCTCAGCCGCTCCATCTGGTTAGCTTAGCATAAAGACTGGAAACGGGGGGGGTGTGTGTGTAACAGCTAGCCTGGCTCTATACAAAAGTAATGAAATCCACCTCCCAGCACCTCAGAATCTAACTAATTAACACATTATGTATTGTTTTCGTTTAATCTATACAGAAACTATAAACTAACAGCTTATCCCTTTTTCAGTCTTCGTTCTAAGCTAAGCTAATCAGCTGCCGGCTCCAGCTAAAGTACACCGCATACTGATATGAGTGGTATCTATCTTCTCATCAAACTCTCAGCAAGAAAGCAAATGTAGCATATTTCTAAAAATGTGGAACTCTTCCTGTTAATTCATAAAGTCTACACTTTGAATTCAAGAATGCAGACCATATTTATCTTGTACCAGCGATATGAACAGAGGTAATTCAGGTTAGGTTGTCTAAACAAGTTTGAAAATAATCAATGTGTGTGTATATCATTATTTTATTTATTTTTAATTGTTTGTGAGCGTTTGCAAAACGCTTGCAAACTCGACTGACATGGAGTGTCACTGCAAACAAATCACATGAGACCTGAGACTCCATCTGGTTTCTCACAGTTGGAAAACAACTCTGTGGGAAAGCTGTTCTGGATGTCCTTGCCCTTGGTTGGTGACAGTTGCAGTGCTTTGAAAATCTTTAACGTTCCCTTTTAAGGATAGCGTAGCTCGCCAGTGGAAAGGCATGACAGTTAAAACCTGTGAGGAGTGGGTTCCTCTTCAACCGTCTTTGCCTCTTTGTTATCCTCATCGCTTGTCCCAGTCGCTGCCCTCCAGACTGGCTCTCTCTAACTCCCTCGGTCTGTGTGGATCCACCCAGTGTAATTACAGAGCAGTTTGCTTATGTAAGGAAAGCCTCTTCTGAAACAGCACTTTCTAGCACAGCTGCTACTTCAGCTCTTTTTTGTGCACAGGCAGATTTCTACATACTAAAATGTGCGTGTGACACAAATAATGTATGATGAATAATGGTGTCACATGGTTTTTACGCTTCTTTGAGAATGGGGTCCTCTGTTGAAGACCATTTGCATGTGTGTGTGTGTGTGTGCGCCATAGATGTACAGCATTGTATATCTTTGGCAGGGTTCCCCTCAGTCATGTGAGTCTTTCTTGTAGTTTACTGTCCGGGTCATACATCTGCAGTCCACGTGGCCACATAGATGTCGAATGTGAGAGTTTCGTTGATGATTCACCTGATGCAAGGCTGCACCGTTGGCTGCCGTGTTCTAAGTGGAATCACCTCGGGTTTAAATTACAGCTGGTGCTAATTGGTTTCTTCAACAAAAGAAAAGGAAAGAAAAAGAAAAGCTTATGTTAAAATGACGCAAAATACTTAACGTGCCACAGTAAATCCATTACAGATGCATGGAAGAAGTCGAGGGATAACAACTCACATATTGGGTCTATTAGATTTTCCTGTCGGTATTTAATTTAATAGTCTGGTGAGCACCAGACTTATTATGTTGCTGCAAGGTAAAGAGAGAAGCTAGAAATAGCAATTAACTGCATTAGTGTCATCCTACACCACCCTAACGAGCTAGCTGCTAGCTGTTAGCCGGTGAAGGATGTCTAGCTGTGCAAAAATGCTCATCTCTCCACAGAGCTAATGACATTTACTTACCATTCATGCTTGCCTCTGAAACTATGACTTTGTGGACCATGAAAGATCTGATTCCGGTTGTAAACAGCAACTTTTACTTTTTACCACTAAGTCCAGTATGTGATTGCCGAACGACAACTTACGTTATCACAGCTCACTTTGTCAACCAGTTAGCTGGGTACTGTGTGACGTGCTCTGCTGTGTGTATTGTCGATCAGTCAGGGCATTCATTGCAATCTGCGTATTGTATTTTGAAAAACAACACTGTACTAGATATCCACCTGTTGGTTTTTTCGATAACCAAAGAAAAATAGTTTATCAAATAGTATTAGTCAGATGCCTTAATTTTATCATGGACACGCTCAAAAAGCAGTGGACAGCCGAAAGTCACATTATTATTCATGTGTATGCTAGTATGGTTTAGTGTATGCGCATATCTCTCCGCGACAGATTGTCATGGACGTGCTGTGTGCGTCTCTCCCAGTCACTCACACAATGGTACAACTGTGCCACCAGTGCAACGTGTAGCATAGTTTACAGCGTGGTCGGACACACGCACTCGTATACAGGGTTTAGGCCTAGGTCGATCTGTGGGTTGACTCGGCCGCTGAGTCCTATTCTCTCACTTGTCTTTTGTCGTCCAGAGAAACATGACAGTAGAAACACTCGGCTTCTTCCTCCCTTCTCTGTTTCTGTCCTCTTCTTCCTCTCACCCTCTCCTTCATCTGTCTTATGGCATCAGTCCGCCGATTTGGATCATGCTCTAGCTGCCAGTTGAGAAAGTCTCGTCAGAATGGGAATGGGAGAAGCTGGAAGTGTCGGAGCGTTGCTCCCGAGTGGCTGCTGGGATCCCGGATTAAGGCGCAGGGAGAGGAGGACCATTGGAAAAGAGAGACAGGAGCAGCGAAGGACAAAGCAGCCTCACAGGCAGGTGGTGTTGGTCCTCTGTGTGTTGGATGCAGTTTAAGTCACGTTGGTGACTTAAACTTTAACTCACCAAGAATTAACTATATAAGTGATATTTTTAAAGTAAAAAAAAGCAACTTTCAGTTATTGTGTATGAGTGTGTGCTGAATCAGAGGTTAGAGATAAACCTTGTAATGTTTAGCTCTGCTGCCATCATGTTAGCTCGACAGTGACATCATCCCTATCATGTGGATTTCATCACGACGCACCTCCATGGTGTCATTACATCAGCCACAGTACATGGATGACATCACTGTAGGGCTCTGTCAAGTTTACGTACCCCTCATGTTCAGATTGTGTTTTTGCTGTAGGAATTTAGTCTCGTGAGTTCCCAGTTTTTAAAACTATTCTGAGGATAAGCAGAGGAGAAAATGAAACGAATCGATGCCGCAATACATTTGTCAAAAGTAGAGGTAGAATCGATTTTATTCTTGGTTTGACTCCTTCACCAAATTAGATGTCAAATGAGACATTTGACACTAAAACAAAACCAAATGTACCGTTTACTTTGTTCTTACAGACTTTTTGTGTCTGGTGCTCCACAGAAAGTGGTGCGTTGCATATTCCCAGCAGCAGTAAATTAGCCGACTTTAGTGTAAAAGAATTGCAGTATTATCAGCAGCCGCCACCATGTCTGAACTAAATAAGATATGCGCAGAACTTTATAGGTACACCTCCAGGAAAATCTTAATGTGTGTGTTTATGTCGGGGAAACAGATGCTCGAGTTCAATGTAATGCGAGACATACTTTGATCACTGTACAGGCGTTTGTGGCATGACTCGTCAGAATATTTGTACTCCCAACTACACCTCACCTGCAGTTTATTGGTGAGCAACACTGCATAGTATACTTTTCCCAGGATACCTTTTTTGCATATTTGCAGCTTATCTCTTTGCTGCCTTCTCAGGCTATTCTTTCCTGTGCTAGTGTTGAGAATGCTCTCACCACACATGATGGAACATTGAGGCAAAAATTGCATTTCTTCTCATCAATCCCACAGTTTGTAAAATACTCTATCTTGGAACAGCGCTGGGGAGTGATGAGATCTGCACATGGCACCACGTTGGCATTGAATAGTTTTTGTATTTGAGTTGTTGATTATCGGGGTCAATAAATGTCCAAGGGATTAATTATTAGTTTTTATAGGTCTTCTGTACATGATACAGAGAAAATTGTTTCTTTTTGACGCTAGTAGCAACATACATGTTTGTCTTATTTGAGGATAATTTGATGGAATAAATGATTGTATCCTGTTTTTACATTTAAGCAGATCATTTTATAATTGAGCCCTAATTTCCTTTTTGTTAACATTATGTATTATACCAATCATCAATCATCACGCAGACTATATTTAGTCTTTGTTTTTAAATTCCAAAAAGTCCAAACGAGTGACCCGTTTCCCTCCCCTGCCCCTCTCACAGGTGACGAGCTTGATCACTCTGGCCGCTGCCGACCTTTGTACTTAAGTAAAACATTTTCTCTCAACTAGATGAGTTTTGACAAAACTGTGAGTCAGCCTGAAAATATGCTGACCTTACCCCAACCGAGAACATTTGTGTGTGTGTGTGTGTGTGGGTGTTGTTGTGAATTCGTCACTCCTCATATATGTGCTGTGGTTTGCTAACAGAAAGATTTAAGTGTTCGAGCCCAGTTTTTAAACAAGCTCATACAAACAGAACTATCAGCGTCAATGTCGGACTAAGTTAATCGTTAATTTTTGGCTTTTGAGCCTTTGAACACTGAAATGATCCTTTCTTGGATTATTTTATTTGAAAACAGAATTTCACAATTGTGTAAACAAACATTTATGAATATGTTTTAGTGTTTAATGTGTGTGTGTGTGTGTGTGTGTGTGTGTGTGTGTGTGTGTGAACTAAACTTGGTTTCAGTGACTGTGAGAAAATGTGTGATAAGAAGCCGTTACAATGTCACACATATCAGTTCCCCATGTTCTCTCTGCTAAAGCTGTGTATTGTTTGCATGTGGCAAACAGCAAAAGTCCCGCTGAGTTTCTAAAGGTGTGTTTGAAAGTGTTTCTCTAATAGAGGTTTTAAAACCTCCACAAACATAATTAGGTACACTGTTGGTTTAAGAGCTGCATTGGATTGTTGATTACACTTTGTTTTTTGCACAGATTAAACAGATTGTGGTAGAATCTGGTTGGTTTTTAAAAGTGCTGGCAGGCGGATTTTGTTACCAGTCTATCCTTTTCCCCTTGCTTACAATCTGTATGCTAAGCTAACTGGCTGCTGGCTGTAGCCTGCAGATTTTAGATCTAACCCTCGGCAACATAGAGAATAAAAAATAGAGAAGAAAAACTGAATTCCAAAAATGATAAATCCACTACACAAATGACTTTTCACCTCTTCAGTCCACTGTTAAAATGGGTTGGACTGCTCACAACAATAGACTATATATATATATATATATATATATATATATATATATATATATATACACACACACACAATCTGTGATGCAGGGTCAAGTTTAGACGTGGCGCCAGGGAGCCACTGCTGTAAGAAGCGATCACCCTGGCTCATTACAAGATAATTTAGAAGCATTACGGATGCACTAATGCCCTTAGTTTGGAATTTGATCCAAAATGAATCAATCCTGCGAGTTTATCCCTCAGAGTCTCCATGAGTGATGGCATCTTCAATGTGTGTCGGGACGTTTTTGGCATTTTGGCATGAAAACTGCTGTTGATTTGAAATACTTGAACCAGAACCAACAGTATTAAAACATTTCCGGTTACACCATCCGCAGTCACTGTTTATGTAACTGATCTTGGTCGGAGTGTAAATGTTTTGTGTGTGTGTGTGTGTGTGTGTGTGCTGACCTGCTGTCCCTCAGCTGTCTCTTGCCAAATATAACAGCAGTAATCATTATGGCAATAATGATGGTTGATGATGATGACTGCCATTTATCTTGAGATTGGAGGTATGTGTGTGTGTCTGTGTGTGTGTCCGAAGGTATGTTTGAAGGGCTCACACAGAGCTCCCATCACCCAATGACAGCTCTGGGTTTTGTGGGTAATCGGGCCTGTCTTTCCTAAAACAATGTAGTCTTTCTTCACTCCTCAATAGGCTTCTTATTTTCAACCAGGCCTCGACTTTTTCACCCTTCAAACATTTTATTCACCAGTTGGCATTTCAATTGTGTGGTTCTGAAATGTTATTGTGAAAGGAGAAATTATTTAGGGTTCACACAGTGTGCTACAGAGATGCCGTTCGCATTAAATGTCACTGGAGCGAATATTTACTCGAAGATTGTCGGACTAGAACTAAATCTTTGAAATCGATCTCCGGTGTAATGAAAACAGCAGGATTTGTTGTTTTTTTTGCCATTTTGGGACCTAGAAAAACATGCTTGTGGTAAAATTTCAGGGTCCAAACCTACTAGTTCAACAACCACAGGTCACATTGGAAAATATAGCAGTGGGTCTGACACTTACACACAATCATTATAGCATTCATAGACATTTACTTGCACTACTTTCATGTCATCTGGGTCACATGTTCGTTGTATTTAGTATTAGTAGGATTGGCAGGCAACATGTACACCATATTCTACTCCCTCTCTCTCAAAAGCCACTTTCTTTTTTACAGAGACCCCGCAATACTGCTGTAAAGAAAAGCCTTCATTACACCGGCTTTGTTTTCTGACATTCAACCAAACAAACGGTACCACAACAGCTTCTAGTGTTCTGGTCCCGCCATGCTGGCTGTCTACCTGTGAAGAAACCCTCATTCGGTGTCCGTGCCTTTTTATAGGTGGAGGTGAAATAACGGCCTTTTTTAACAGGCTGTTTTAAAAGGGGCTTCAGAGATACAACTCATAACTCCAGTGAAGCCATTTTAGCAACAAAATGCCTTGCGTGTTTTTCATCATCGGATTGCCTCTTCTGATCGGCCTTTCTAGAGTCCACCGGTCAAACTAATTAAAAACCAAATAGTGGCCAATAACAATCGAAGCACCCTTATTATTTAGTGGGAGTTCATCATTTCAGTGCAGCTACAACTCTCACTGAGAAGTTACAAGGTTGTGAATGAAGGCTGAGCAGACAAAAACACCCGTGACAAGAAAATGCCTTGTTCCTAAAAATAGTTCACGATCTGACCTTGAAGTTTCAAACCATTTTTTCAAGGCTTGAAGAGAGTAGTGCATCCTTGTAGTCATTGTTTTGATTTCAAAATGTTTTTTTATTTAATCACCTTAATGACATATCTTATCATATTATCTGAATACAACACGTTTACATCATTTGACCCAGTGTTTACAATTCAAACAGGCCTCTCTTTAGCCTGATGAAGAAGCTGATTGCCAGTTTGCTTGACTTCACGACTTAATCTGTGTCCAAGCGTTGGAATATAGTTCTGTAAAGCTAGACAAACACGTTTCTGTGAACTTACTCTGCAGTGGTGGTTGCTCGGAGCAATTACGTTTGTCCTGTCATCAAAATGTGGAGATTTAAGAACTGTTATCTCTGTAAGTTGTCTTACAACAACCTGCACTACTGTGTTCATCTCACCCACGTCAACTTCCTGCTAATAGATTTTTGTCGCTATTGCCCTGGCTCCGTTTGAGAAGACGACATCCTCGTTCTTAAACTGGCCTACAAATCTCTTGATTAGCTTGGTTGTTTCTTCACCTGCTGTCATGATAGCATTCAGGTTAATGTGAAAGAAAAGGCTGTTGCAGCAGCATAATTATATTTTGCCGTTTGAAACCCAGCCTGTGATCTGTGTCACTGTCTGCTTTGTAATAAGGCAAAACTGCAATCACGATAATAGATGGCTTCAGCTTCATACAGACTTGAATAACCTATTCTTTATATTTGAAAAACATGTGTTATTGGCTTTTAATTTGAAAAATATGTGCAGAGGTGAAAACAACATGGATCCTGCCTTTTAAGGAACTGTTTCTTCTGTGTTATCCTTCTTGCAGGAACCATAATTGTCTTCATTGAGAGGGCAGGGCAGGAAGTGGGTTTGGGGGAGGCATTTTTTGACCATTGCGTGCACACACACACACACACACACACACACACACACACACACACACACACACTTCCGTCCTGCATCTCCCTTAATGTGTTTGTCAGAGCAGAAAGACAGTGGGAGACCAGTATACCACTGTATTTAGGATAGACCGTGATGGAGCTGTGGACTTTTTTTTTTTTTTTTTTTTTTTTTTTTTTGGGCTTGAAAAAAGATGATGGCCGCCCCTATGTGTATTATTTTTCTCCCATGGCAACCTTGTGTGTATGTTGCCGAGGGAATGTGGTGACCTCAGAGGGGCTAGTGTTTCTGTTTGAGAGAAGGAGGAGGAGGAGAGAAAAATGTCGGCACAATAAAACAAGTTTACTTCTCTTCCCCACCTTTCTGTTCACCTCATCAGTCTGTCTGCTGTCATACGTTCAGCCCCCAACTTTTCTCACTGAGATCATTGTTTCTACGTCAGTCTCTCTCTCTCTTTCTTTCTGACCCTGTGTCCGTCTTTCTCTTTCTGTCTCCCTCACCTCTCTCGCTCTATTTTTATCCCCTCTCCCACTGAGCTCACATCTGGATCTTATTGACAGAGTGAACAGCCATTAAAGACTCCCTGGACTCTCTTTGTATGTGTGTGCGTGTGTGTGTGTGTGTGTGTGTGTGTGTGTGTGTGTGTGTGTACATATTTGCTTGTGTGTGCCTGGCAAAGCAGGGCAGACCCAAATATAAACTCCTCTTGATAAAAAAAGATTTCACCAAACCATGCATGTATTTGCATTATTAACCATGCACTATGTACACATAGTGAATCATCACGCCCCAAATTTCAGGTAATTTGATAAAGTAATGTGAATAATGCAGATTTTAACATAAATTATGGGATTTTATAACATCATCTGAGGTTTCCCAGTTGTTTGAAAGGGACATTACATGTTGACCAGCTACACTGTAAAGCGGTTATTATTTTTCATTTTAGAGCAGGTTATATTTTGAAAAGTAATGCTCTCTTGATTTCTTATCATGATAAAAAAATATTTCCCCTCAACATTTTCAAATGTTTCCTAAGTAGAGCTTATAATGTGGTTGCTTTCTGATGGATGCCTGGAGAATGTCCACTCTCTTTTACTATTTGTTCACCTCACGTAAACTATCCAATATGAATCCAATATTGAAGCCTAAGCCCTGCGTCTTTGGGTTTAGAGAGTCCGGCCTTCATTTGTTTTTTTGGGGGGGGGGGGGTGGTATTTTGAATAAAGATCATGTGTATTGTAAGGCTATGTAGCTGTGGATGTTGTGACTTACAATTTTGCCGTTTTTCTCCAGAATGTTTGAGCTACAATGAGTTGTGCACTGTTAAGAGTCCCCGACTGTGTTAATGCAAAGCTTTAGATTGACTTTTCAGCTTAAATATTTTTCTCTGAACCTCTTAACCCCGACATTCTAGTCAGTCTCAACTCAGCATTTATGTCGGATTATAAATTAAAGCTACACTTAAAAGTTTTTTGTATGTGATATTTTGCCAGTATGATTGTAAAGCGCAATTATTTTACCTAATATGACTAAATCCAGGTGTCAGGTACCAAAACAAACACATACGACTTGTATTTCAAAGTTACTGCATGAGTGAAAATGCAAAATGCTGCTATCTTTTGCTGCAAGACACATTGCTAAGTGACCGGGATGGCAAACATGGACACGCCGTGCACAAAGCACACCATAAATCTGACAACCACCTCAGGCCCCGATCCCTGAAAAACTCTCCTAATTGCAGTTTGAGGTGAGCAACCTCCAAGGCCGACACCGGACCTTTTGACCTCTCATCCTGCAACTCTGTGGCAGCTCAATGCTACAAGCATTAACCCAACTGAGAGTTACCAGCTAGACAGTATCGTATCTTCCTAATGACGGGGTGTAGTCCGGGTAGAAAAAAAGAAAGTTTCTTAAACTCAGGAGGTGGAGAGCTCTGTCCGACTGGCTGACCTTTTGGGCGTCACATTGACTCTTTCACAGTGTAGTGAGAGTCCGTGTGAGAGGGGCAACATGAGTGAGAAAAATCCAAGATCAGGCTTGAGGCCCAATTTAATACTTATAATGAATGACAGTGACCGACGAGGCTCAGTGTGAATCATGTCAAGCTCATGTCAGTCTGGTGCCTTAATATCAGTCTCTCTGTCTCTTTCGCATCCGAGATCATTGTAGCTACATTCTGCATTTAGGGCCAAAACATGGAGATATGGGCTTGTGTTTTCCACAGTAACTATCGGTGTGTGTGTGTGTGTGTGTGTGTGTGTGTGTGCTCTATTAATAGGAAGAGGAATGGCACAGGCCTGGGAATGTTGTCGTCTCCAGAAAAACAAACTTTTCTTTCCCCCTCTGTCCCTCTTTCTTTCTCTGCCTCTCTATGTGAGATAGGACTGACATGATGGGGAGGGGAACAAAAATGACAAGATAAGGGGAGGGGGGAGGAATATGGCACGAGAGAAGATGAGAGATGGGAAGGGTTGGTATTTTCCAAGCTGAAAAGAGAATTATCGTCATTGAATTTAGCTGCAACCATTTTTGTTGTCGACCTGGTTTTGAGCGCACGGACAAACACATTTTGTTGTTTGATTTGGAAGACTTATTGACTTTACATGTGGCGAATAGTCTTGACTGAGACTTCGCTGTGATAGGAGTGAAACTGAACTTTGCTGCAAAACCAGACAGCCCCTGCACCTTGTCTTCTCAGCCATCTCCGGGTTCATATTTCTTGCTTTTTGCTCGAATTAAAATTGCACAAAGTAATGCTGCCTTTCACTCTTTTTTTTTTTTTTTTTGTCCTTATTTGACTGTGTCGGCATCTTGTTTGAATAGAACTTGAATTGTCGATTGACAAAAACAATCGGGGTTTACATTCGAGCATTGAACCATGCTATGTGATCATTGAGGTCATAAGTTTTAGCTGTGTTAAAAGGACGAATGCAACTATTGATCCAGTATGTATCGCAAGTTAACAAAATATACAGGATTAATAAAAGTGCTCAGTGTCTACCTAACTGTCAACTATTTTTGGACCTGGCTGTTTATGGTCTGTACTAATATATGTGTATTTACACAGCACAGCACAGACCTCCTTGTACAGTATGTGTGGATGGATGCGGTGTGTGTGTGTGTGTGTGTGTGTGTGTTCGTGTGTGTTCGTGTGTGTTCGTGCAGACATGCTACCTTGATTCCCACATTCCTGTCATTTGGGCTCAGGCCAGAGCATTCTGGGAAGCAGACTGCTGCAACGAGGAGGGAGGGAAAGATGAAAAAAAAAAGAGGAAAAGAAAGATCGAGAGGATTCTGACTTCTTATGATTCCTTCCATTCTGAGATCCCAGGGGTTATTTTGGTTCCCTTTGAGGAGCCGTAGCCAAAAACAAGCTGATTGTGATGTAATCTCTTGTCTTTTTGCTTTCTTCTTCATTTCTCCTCTCTCTTCCTCCTCTCCACACCCTTTTCACAAAATGTGTTTTTTCTTAAATGCCCAGAAATGGTTCATCATTTGTCAACCAGGGGACCGAGAACACAAACAGAGTTCTGTTGAGATTCTGTTCATGAACTGAACAATATCTACCACATTAGTCAGTTCCTGGCAACTTACATTAAACAATATTGGAAGTACTTTATTGAAGTGTGTTTTGAATTCCGTAGATATTTCCATAAGTGCCATAGAGTGGAGGATTGGGTGTGGGATTAGGTGTTTTTTTGGAAAGCGGTAAAAGTCGGTGTCAAAGAAGGGAACCTTAAGTTTGAGTTTAGGCAGTGTACGCTCACTGATCTAATCGCTCCCTCTGAGAGCAACTCTGGGACCGAGCCCGTATCTCACACACACACAGACACACACATACGCAACACTGCCATATAAGGAGAGAGTGAGAGGGAATCAGGCTGGGTTGAATCAGGGGGTCTCTTTTCTTCTCTCCTTTTTTTTTCCCATTTTCTCTGGCTATCCTGAAGTTCAATGGCAGCTCTCTTTCATGTTCATGCTATCATCTTCCGATTTAGTTTGCTCTCTCAAGCAAACATTTTCCTCCCTCTCCGGCTTTACTCATGAGTACACATTAACTAAATGTCCCACTGCTCGCCAGCCCCTGTTCAAATACACCACAGACATTAGCACCAGTCCAAACACATGGTTCACAGGAGTGTAAGGTCATTAGGAAATAAGTCTGTTTTAATCTAGAGTACAAGCAAACAAAGCAGCACTTCCTCTCCAAATCATTCAATGTGACAAATGCAGTTATTTTCTACGTGGCTGTTTGTTCTCACTCCGATGTTATTGCTCTTTTTCAGAAAGTTCAATGCGACACTGTTAGTGAATATTTTGACAAAGCAGTGGTTAATTTGTACTGTAAAGATGACAGAGAGCACCCCCTGTGGCTTCTGTGTTTTGTGCGTGCGTGCGTGCGTGCGTGCGTGCGTGCGTGCGTGTGTGTGTGCGTGCGTGCGTGTGTGTGTGTGCAGATGTAGTGGAATGTGAGCAGTTATAAACGATCCTGGGAGTATCCGGTTGTGTGTGTCTGTAGTGGAGATAAAGACGATGTTTACCCTTTTTTTTTTTTTTTAAGTTCTGTCCCACTGGGAGCACGACTCATGGGAGGGTGGTCCTCAATCGGGTCTTCTTCTTGCCGCATGGATGATGAGCACGGAGGAGCTCTTGTGTGTTTGACATCACCCTTTTCAGCACAGAGCATTATGCAAGCTTATGTGCTCGTTGAACGTGTGGCATTTGACATTGTTGCAATGCAAAAACTAGCAAGACGAGAAGTGATTATTCTGACATTGACACCTTCTTGGCTTGTGTTTACCTAAAATCAGCTCTTAAGCTACCTGTAGTGCTTGGTCAGCTGACCAACCTCTCTTGGTTGGTTGGTCTCTTGAATGGCTTATTCATAACAATATACTTTTTTTTTTTTTTAAAAACAGACATTTTAACACTCGGTCACAGTAGGAAAAGCATTGTGCGTAAGCTTTATAAGCTACATCTGCTTTGGCGAAGAGACTCTGAAGACGAGAGAGTTACATGTTTTTATCCATTTCTGGCCTGCCTGTTACTGTATGTGTTAAAGTGGTTCACAGACAGTTATCCAGTCAGACCTCCATGAAGATGCCAGATGTTGTTGCTAGGACATTGGTGATGCAGCTCTGTAGTGTGACACTGCAGGGTAAATGTTTTTTGTGTGTGTAGGTGTTGATCAGGAGGTGCCCTGTACTGCTTGTTTTTTTTTCTCATTCATGCTTTCTCTTCCATTCAGATGTTTCTGTGGCAACCAGTGTTACATAGCAACTGACCGCCCAATAACAGAGTCTGGTCTTTCTGCTTTTCTATCTCTCTCTCTTCCCCCGACTTAACCTGCCTTCCTGTCCAAACTGAAAGAGTCTCAAAAGAGGTGCTCTGCAGCACTGTCATTAGGCTGATACTGATCCTTAAGGCCCTTTTTAGAGGGTAAAGTGACAACCGCAGCAGCTAATCATGCATATGTATCTCAAAGCAAAGGGGTGCAGCAGCAACAGAAGTGGAAGTTGGTGCTGGTTCACGTGTAGGCGGTGACTGCCTCCCCCTCCCTGCTGCCTCTGCCTGTGTGACGACGCTACTGCCAGGCTTTCATTCAACTGTAAAGAAGCGGCAACTTCCATCTTTCTGCTCTGTAAAGGCCTTTTACACTTTTCAGTCACTGAAATCAAACCATTCATCCCGAACATTTCCTCTGCTGGCACTCTTTTAGAGGAGCGGGTTTATAAAAGGATTGAGTTCCTGAACTAGCCGGGGGAATCTATGCGAGCTCCTTCAACCACTGCACTCTGTGTTCACTTCTGCTCGGCGGGCCGCTGCTGTGCTGCTCATTCTCCAGGTGTGCAAGTGTGCACCCATGTGAGTGTGATGCAGAGATCAGACAAAGAGGAGCGTCATGAGAGGGAATTGTGAATGAGTGCAAATATGGAAGGGTTTCTCAGATGTCATCACATCAGTGTGAAAGAAAAAAACTAATGTTAAAACTAATTTTTCTTAAAAGTACAACACTTCAAGCCCAAATTGGCTTTCTGTCTCAACTGTGATGAATCAAACTAGATGCAGTTTGACTACTGATCCCCTCTGCTTCTACTTAAAACTTAAACTATTTAATTTCTTTCACTTCAGGCTTTGTGACAAAACAAACGCACCCCTCCTGGCTGCAAAGGGAAAGAGAGTAACAGCGCTCTAATAATCCTGCCTTGCCCTGCCAACTTGCGCTGACAGCAGCATGCTTCTTTTTTTTTTTACACAACCTGTGCAGCTGTGATTTAACGTGGCACTAAAGTACAAGGCTACATCATAGCTGGGTGTGGTCACAAGTACAACAGACCACACCTGACCACACCCAGCTCTGATGTTGGGCGTTTTTCGGTGGTTCAAGAGACTATTTAACCCATAAAGGCCAGAGCAGATACGTCGTTCCTCATCCAAAACATCCTTTAAGAGTTCTACTCACTCTCCCGTTGAAATACATGGAGCTCATGATTTTGAACCGTTCTGTAAAACTTCCCTGGATCTGCTCTATATCCTCTGACAGCATTTTCCTGGAAAGGTTTAGCTCCATTCAGCCCTTTTTAAGAAGGCCGGCACATTTTGATTGCCTAAAGCTGGAATAAGACGCTTCATTTATTGTAACTTTACCAGCCGACCAACCTATACACACACACAAAAATACACACATGCAAGGATTTTGAGCTGTGAGGGGTCAGGAATGTCGAGGATAAAGAGGTGAAATGGAAAGAAAGAGGGAGGGAGGAAGAAAGTAAAAAAAGGGAAGTATGAAGTGCGAAGGGGAGATTGGCTCTTTCCACAGTATAGGGATTAGCCTCGGCTAAGCTGCAGTATTATAAAAGTACAATCTGCTGGGAACGATGCTGACTGTCTGCTAAGTGCCCTTGCAGTCTTGATTTATCTCTTGTTGCTATTTGCCATCACATCCTCTTCCTCTCTCCTTGTAATTTGTCCTTCCTCCTCCCTTTTTCCCACTCTCAAAGTACTGAACATATCTGTGTGTGTGTGTGTGTGTGTGTGTGTGTGCATGTGAGCATGTCCGATAGCTGCTGAAGAGCCAACGTTATCACTGTGTGCATCTTTCATGAGACACAGTTCCCTGCAGGGACATCCAACTGACAGTCTCTTCAAGATCCCTCTATTACTAGTACATCAAAAAAAAAAATGGAGGCATTGTGAGAGAGATGGAAGGATTTCTACAATAAATCAGGGAGAGAAAAAGAGATGGAGGGGGGAAGACGGGACATACTGGGTGGGAGAGACAGAGACACGGGGAAGGTATTTCCAGAGTGGTTTTGGGGTTAGGACTAGTCTCTGTTGTCTATCTCCGGATCCCAGTGCATTGTGTGATCGGTTGCCGGGCAGGAAGTGGATGAGATTTCCGCTGGTCAGGGACTAGAAATTGAGGACGTACGTATATGTACAGAGGATCGAAGGCTCCTCCTGGTGTGTGCCTGTAATGCTGTTTGGTTGAGGATGCTGATCAAGATAAAAAAAGGCACTAAACTCACGTCAACGTCTTTTTGAAAAAAAATAATAACAATGGTCTGACTAGTCATTTATGTCCTTTTCAGTCTGTTTTGTCTTGGAATTACCTTGACGTTTGTGGATATTAGATTTATAAAAGGTACCCAAATGCTTCATTGGGATGTATCTTTCTTGGTCTTTCAACCTGAAAGTTCCACATTGTGAGACAAACATCGTGATACACACTTGAAAAGATGAGACGAAGTGTAATATATGAGCGCTCACTCTAAAACACAGCAACTTTGTGGCCATCAGACAATGCCTTGAAAGTCATTGAAAAGTCCTGAAACATCCCAGTGACATTTAATACAGCTCTGAATGACATTTATATTCTGTGTGTTCATTTAGTCTAGTTTCGAACAAGAATATTTTTTTCAAATATAAAAAGGCTTTGCATTGGAGTTTCTCCTCATCATTAGTTTGTTGCTTCTTTCACATGCAATATTCTGTTCCAGGTGTCTTCACGCGTGTGTCAGAGCGGAAACATATTGTTCTTGGGTGCCTCCAATATGTGTGTGTTTGAGCACGTGTATATTAGCCGAAGCATCAATCGTGTCCTTGCCTCAGCCTCACCTCTCGGGGACAAAGACTCTTTTCACAGCACACGTATCCCTGTCTCTCTCTCTCGCTTTCTGTGTCTCACACTCTCTCTCTCTCACACTGACACAGACACACACAAATCCACACCATCCCATAAGGGCGTATTTGGAGAGCAAGTAGATCTGGTTACCTGTGCGCTCTTTCTCTCTCACACACACACATTCTACAGTTTCGACAACAATCACAGCTCTGTTAGATTGCACATTTACTTCGTTCATTAAACTCTCTATGACTGCCGCTTCTGGCCGGAAGGGAGAGTAAAATCAAGTATCTCATAGGTTTTGATTTTCCTGTCAAAATAAATATTTTATGAACTTAAATCTAGTTTGCAGGGGCCCTTTATCTGATGGTGCATGGCTTCTGAATGAATCCCGTAATGCCCTATTTACAAAAGTTTAACTGTGACCCTGTAGCAGGAAGACAAAAACATTTGAATGATTTTTCAATTTGAGTGCTGCCCCCTTGTGGATACTGTTTATGCATACGTGTGTGTGTGTGTGTGTGTGTGTGTGTGTGTGTGTGTGTGTGTATAAATGCTTTTGATAGTTACCTTCATTTAGAAACATGCATTAAAACACCACATTGAATTATGTTAAAGCTTTAAACCATAGACATTGATTGTCTAAATATCTTTCAGTGCACAGTATTTTATTAATATAGTATTTTACCTTATTTATCTGTTATAAGCAAGAGACAGATAGATGGAGAGAGAGGGTGAGACAGGGTAAGGTGAACCTGGACACATGAGAGAGGGATCTCAGTGAATATGAAAAGACGGAGCTTTATCTTGACCTCCCATGTTGAAGGTAGCAGCGGGAATCCATTTTTTCCTGGAATTGTCTGTCATCATCCTGTTATCCAGCGTTGGCCAACGGATCTCCACACTCCTGCTACATGCACACACACAAAGGTGGTACAAGCTGTATGCATGCATAGGTGTGTGATGAGAAATCAGTTTTGATCTGTTTGAGTAGTCATGTGTCCACCTCCGCTAAGGTTTATCTCTCTCTGACACACACATACACACACCTGTGGACCAGTGGATGTGCTGACGGGTGTCATCAGTCCTCCTACATGTTTATCTATATACTCACCCCAGACTGCCTCAGTTTTTGTGAAGCCATTTTGGCTCAGAGGCTGTGATACAGATGTCGTAGCTGTCATTTAGCAGCATTTAGTAACAGTCACTGACACAGCCTGGTGGGGCGGCTGAGCAAGAATTAAACCCCACACACACACACACACATTTCTTTGCAGGGTGGGGAGGAAATACGAGGTTGAACCGCGGCTACAAATTCAGCCCACTCACGATCAGCCACATATGCGTATCTGGCATGGTGCAACTATGCTATCCTGGCTTGGTTTTATTTATAAATGCTGTTGAATGTGATGTATGAAAACAGCATCGAATTTAGGTTTCTTTTATTTTTTATAATGGAAGGTTGTAATCAGGCCACAGACTTTATTGTCATGATGGATCTGTAGACTGAATAGTCGGGTTGTGAAAGTGAGTTGCACTTGTGATCAATATTGTCTCTGATTCTGTGTGTTGATACTGTTTTTTGCATCTGTGTACACGTGCAGAAACACACACACACACACTTTATATCTGTTTTTTCTTCACCACCTAGCAGCTGTATTAGTCCACAACTAAACAGGAAATGCTGAGGATGTGAGCACTATGGAGTTGCTAACAAGATGCTGTGAATGCTGATGTAACTGTTCAGGTGATGATTGTGTGCTCTCGTGTAGCTTAAAAGATGAGTCTGGTGATGTTCGATGTGTTTCTTATGGTTAAAGAATCATAGTATTGTCTTGGTAGAGTAGACAAAGCCAGAGCTTATTCCTCCGTGTCACAGAGTTAGAGGTGTTGGTGGTTATGCAACCGAATAAACGTAGAAACATAGAGATGCAGATATAAAGAAAGAGGCAAACATCTCCCTGTTTAGTCCCTACAGAACCTTAAAGCATCAGACTTTGGAGGAAAGTTAGTTTAAAGTGTCATTCAAGTGGCCTTTATCTTGTATTAAAGGTGGTTTGTTGGTAAAGAAAATAAATAGATGTCTGGCCCAGAGAACGGAGTACATGTATCAAAATAATTCTGCGGCCCAACTCCCAGCATGCCAGAGAGATCGTCATCTCTGATCTCTGTCACCAGACCTTCAAGCTCGTCTGTTGCTTCTATGGCAACAAGGATTAAAGGCCAATTTCCTGCCACGAGCTTGACCTTTAAATGTCCCTTGTGACCTTTTTTTCTGTTGTCACCGACTGATCTCAGTTGGGGAGAAAGACCGAAAGTGTGGTTGGGTTTAACGCTGGACAAAAGCCACCTCATGCAATGCTGAGTTTGAACGGGAAACTGTGTGTTATCGTCATTTCGTCAAACTAAATAATAGTGTGCAATGTAGGAGTACGTTGTATTGAACTGGTTGACGTCAAAGCACTCGAGGCTTATTCGTGTTAATATCGCATAGCGCACTGTATTTTTAAAGGTACTGTTGCTTCTCTCGGTTACTTGAAAGCTGTTCAAACCCACATGCCGTGCCGTGCTCTACTTATGAAACTTTTTCATGAAAACTGCATTTTAGATTAATGCACTCAAGAAAACTCGCTGGTGATGTGTGCACACTCGCAAAACCATGCACGCACAATCCTTCTTCAGTCTCTGGTCACAGATTTTTACTCCCATGTGTATTATAAAGGGTGTGTACATGGCTTGCTGCGTGTTAATGTGGGTGCCCGTACGTAATGAGTTGTTAAAGGACCATACTGGTAGTTCTGCATGCTTTAGGTCATTAACTTGATGTGGTACTACAGTTGCTAACAGAAGCTCTATGTCAAACTGACCCGAAACAGAGTGTGCGAGGACGGTGGAAATTGGTGAAACAACCATGTGATAAGAATATAACTTTGTTCAAAAACGTATGAAGGCATATAAATAAATGAAGCCAGTACTCAAATAATGGCCTATAATAGCTGAGCTCAGGGAAGACAAAAACTAAATTATCAGTACCTGTATTACAGCACAATGACTTGGATGTTAATTTAGTATAATCTTAGTATATTTTCACAGTGCTACACAACGCTGCCATATTTCTCAGTGTGCTGCTTTGAGTTTCTCTTTTTGTAGAGATGGTGTTCTCACTTTGGTGCGCTTTCTCAATATTAAGCTACTTTTCAACTCAACCTTTCCTGAAGTTTTTCAACATATTGAAAGGGGTTTATTGTAAAGCAGATGGAGGAAGTGTTGAGACTGCATTAATAGTTAACGGCAATGGAAAACAGAAAAGGCCTCTTCTCTAAATTACTAATGAAATACATACTTACAAAACACAGAATTGGAAATGTGATAATGCGACTATCTCAAAAATTGCCAGCTTCCTTTATGCTGCTTTTCTGGCATTTCTCATTATATTATCATATTTTATTGACTAAACAAACACTTAAAAGCTACTCTATTTGTTTAGTATCGCACTTTAATAAAGTTAAAGGGCTCACAAGAGACGGAGAAGAGAGAAAAATCAAAGTAGCAGTGGTTGAGAGATTCTAGTCCTAAGTACGGGTCAAGCATCAAAAACACGATCCACAATTCCCATAATGCAACTCAACAGTGTCTTTCATTAGATGCTGCATACCCCCGAAATGCCAACTTCTATCAAACCCCACACCTCCAGATGATGTAACCTCATGACAAGTAAGCTGAAGCTGGTGTGTAAATATGGTGGAGCGCCCCTTTAATCGATAGATTTAGAAGTTTTTTGCCATAAAATAGAAAAGCGTTAGCAGCCCGGAAGACGTGAAATCCATCTAAAAAGTTGCAGCGTGCTTGTTAAAAACCGTCCTCAAAATGCACGAGTTGCAGTTAATGACACCCTTTGCTCGCTGTTGTCATGGTTATCTGTGGGGCTGCTGCTGTTCAGTGTTCCAGCATCGAAACAGAACAGAACGTAACTGATGCTGTTGTGACATGAAGACGATGTCGGACAGATAATTTGCTAGTTAGGCGGGAAATGGATGGATGGACAGCTCCGTCATCCTCCCTCTTCTCGTCCCTCAGATGCCCCGATCGATTAATTTACGAAGGGATTGGTCGAGCCTGGCTGAGCAGGACGGGGGCTGAGCGCTGTAAGCGTCTGCCCTGCCTGCTGTCTCTCATTTTACACACCCGAGAGGGGAGGGCCACGACACACACTCGCACACACCCACACACACTCACTTTTTATCCCTCCTGTTGTCCACACACACACCTCGACATACGCTCAGATCTTGCTTACATCATCCAAGCAGTAGAAACAGATCAGACACCCATGCATACAAGCTGAAGTGTGCGCCTCTGCCTTCCACATATGGTGTATGTATGTATGTATGTGTGTGTGTGTGTGTGTGTGTGTGTGTGTGTGTGTGTGTGTGTGTAGAGCCTATCTGCTACAGAACAAGACGCACACTTTGATGCACAAGACTGAATTTATGGAAGAGCAGAAGATTTGCGTGCTGAGAAGTTGCTTTCTGAAGGACTGAATTATTTAAAAGCCCCCGTTGCCAGAAGAAGAGTGGACAGAAAGAAACAACTAGCGGGAACATGTTGATTTTATGTCGTGAGTAAGAGACAAGGTGGTGATCGCTTCGACCCTCAGGTGTTAGTCTTTTATTTCATCTGACATTCGTGTGAGTAAACAAACAGATACAAACCCTACCGGGTGTTTTATTCTGGTTGTTTCGCGGGTGTCTTATGTGCCAAAGTGAAAGTGCGTTCGGGCACAGGGACCGCTCCGTATGCTGCAGATGGTTCGAACCCTTGCCCAGTTCAGCATTGCTCTGGAGGAAATGAATGAGAATGGAGAGGATGCAGGAGATGAGGGAGGAGGAGGAGGAGTGGTGGACAGAGATGCTGTGGATCAGGTCAGAAACAACAACAGGAATGGGAACTCCAGTGGGAATTTGAATGGGAATGGACTTTGTGCTGGAAGCCCCCACAGAGAGGTAGACTGTGTTTTCTATTCTTTGCCGTTAAGATTTGTGTGGTTTTGCTTCGTATCAAGGACATTATCACCCGCCTGTCTGGGTCAATTTAGATTTCACTCCATCCAGCCTCCTTTCTTTCTGCTCCTGTGCTCTCCTCTTTATTCTGCTGCTGCAGTAGATCCTGCTTTGAATTCTTCGTATATTTGTTCTGTTGTTCTGTTCTGTGCATCTCCTTCATTATTGTAACCTCATTCTTTGTTTGAACATGTCTGTCTTCCTCGGATACGGTCTCTTTCCTCAGATCCTCCTTCTCTCCGTCTCTCTGTTATAGAATTAGAGCCGAGTGAATCACACAATTAACTCCCAACGCCGACTGTCACAAAAACTGCCGCCACTCTTTGTAGTCTCACTGTCTGTCTGTCCATCTGCGCTCGTTCACGAGTCTGCACTCACTGTCCAGTGTTTCAAAGATCTGTGCGTATCTTTGTTAGTTTTTAAGTGTAATTTATTGTATTTTAGGAATCTCTAGCAACAGTTTATTTTTGCGTGTTAGTGGTGTATACCCTGTGTTCCTTGAGTGGCAGCAGAATCAACAAATATGCTTCGGATTACATCTACATATGAACGCACACACTCACTCTCACTGCAGACATAACATAGCCGCTCTAGTTCTGCTAATCTGCAGAACTAATCTGCAGAACTACAGCAGCTTTTGAAAATCTTTTTTTTTTTTTTAAGTCCTTATAATAGTTGTAGAACCACCGCCTGTTTTTGATCAATACATCTTTTAATTTAACATTTTTTTTAAATGTCCATTTTACACAGCGTATTGTTTGTCTTGTTTTCTGTGACCAACCATCCAGAGCCCCAAAAATATTTTTGTTTTATAGCATAAAAAAGTAAGAAAAACAGCTAATATTCACATTAGAGAATATTGCTTAATTAATATAATTTTCTGTCAATGGAAAAAATTCATAAATCAACACATTCAGCTCTGTATGTAATGCAGGATAAGAACAAAGTACTAATCCTTTTGTTAGACCCACTTCTGTTATTGATGAAGAAAATATTGAAGCATCAGCCGAGGACCAATAACAGACCTCAACATATATTATTGTATTAAGTGATTGTGTGAATGTAAGGGGAGCTTTAGAAAGTAGAGTAAGATGAGAGGAAAGGAGTGGAGGAGGCGATGATGATGATGGAGGAGTCGGGAAGTGGATCAATAGCCCGTGCATGCGCGTCAGAAAGGGAGACAAAACTATTGATCAGCGAATGCAAATGACAATTGGGGAGTACATAGATGTGATACAGCCTATGATAGAGACACACACACGCACCCTGTCGCTAACATCTGCATGCCAGAATTACATAACTTGAAGTTAAGGATTTACTTCAACACGAAGATGATGTGGGAATCCGTCCGTGTTTTACAGTGGTGTTTGGATGAATGGAGGAAGAGAGAGAGAGAGAAGTGATGATGCTTTCTCTTTTGACTAAGAGGCTGCCTGTTGCTGCTTTCGCAAGGCTGTTGCCAGGGGATACCGTCGTCGGGGAGTTGGGATGGAGGCAGCAGGGATGGAGAGGTGTGACGACAGCGATGAGAGGAGAGATGGCTGTGTTTTTGTCGCGGATGCTTTGAATGAAAAAACTTCAGCTCAGACCTCAAACACAATGGGGGTTTAGGGAATCAAAGACAAAGGTTTTTTATATTGATGATGTGTTCTGCTGATGTTTAGGTACCCATTCAGTAAATTGGCCAATTGAAAGGACACAGATTCAGTATTTCCTCCTCAGTTTCCATTATTGGAAAGTGACTTAAAGTCTGCAGTAAAGTTACAGACGGCAACATATTCAGCACACAGACACGAGAGTGCAGTCTATCGTCTCATCTCATCTAGTCCAGAAATTTCCCAAGATGTCAAACAATTCCTTTAACAACTTATTCATAGTGGTCTGTGCATACCAGTCATTTTAACAGTTATTTTGATACTAGAATAAGTTTGCAGTTTTTTTTAAATAGAAGATTTATTCATTTGCATCCGGTTCCATTTGCCAGATAATAGTGCAGGACATGGGGAAACACAAATGAACTTTAAAGGCCTCTTCACACCCATGGTGAACTCGCACAGGTGATTTTGATCATTTTGGCCAATTACGTCTCAGTTAACAGACTGTGAGGGACATCTATTAGCTTTGTTGCATCAGTTGGAGCGGGACGAAATGAGATGTTATAAGACGTTCTGTTAACTAAGACACAGACATGCAAAAATAAACATGCCAGAAACATAACCTTGTTGGCAATATATCATTATTTGTGCGAGACTGTATGCGGTACAGCTGTGTCCCAGTCTTTTTGTCGGTCACAGAGGGAGAAGAACGTGACCTCACAAAATATTTGATGTAGCTGCGGCATTTATAAAGAACGATTGGGAACTTCAGTCCTTTATTGGCAAAATACCACTTTTAGGCACTAAATTGTCTGTACAAAATGGGTACTGGATGAAAAGCTGCAGTTATTTCCCCTCCAATAATAAATAAATGAAATGTTACAATTGAATATCTTGTTTTGAATCCAGTTTCTCTCATTCGGCAGCTTTCAAATGACAAAGTTTGGCCTCGTCGAGCTACGCAGAGCAAAATTACAGGGACAGTATTGTACAGTTTTATACAAACAAAGTAAAGGGCAACACAAAATCCCTGAGAAATAAATTCTACAGAAAGGAATTATCAAAACGAGTGGGGGGGAAAAAAGAAGAAAGACCAAAGCATTGATTTACTTTGCTTCTGTTTGGTCACAACTAACCACAACTAACGTAGTTAAGCAGAATGACATTAGACAAAGCTGCCTGTGCTCTGACTCTGGTGTGTGTTGTCTTTGCCGTCATGCTGTAATGTTTGGCTGCAGTTGTGAAGAATAACTTGCTTTATGAACCCCCTGTGTCCACGCCATTACCCAGACACCAGAGCTCGCAGAGGCTCACATGAGAACATGCTGTACTCACACACATACTGCACATATTTTTCTCACACACACACAGAGACACTGGAGGGGTTTCCTCTCCGATCCCCTCCGTGTTATTTAGTGACGGGCTGAATCCTGTGAACCATCCATCCTGTCACATTTACTGGTGCTGAGCCACCGGCGACGACCCTGACTCCCGAGCAACGTTCGAGAAAGAATAACCACACTTAACATATCAATGCATGTTTGTACTCTTTGTGCCACAGCTTTGGCTGTTTTGGGCTGATTGAATTACACAAACGCATTCTTGCTCTTCAGGCCACATCATTCCTGAGATCTGGGTGGTTAAATAGATCAAGGTTATCGGATTACAAATAATTTGAAGGTGTGATCTCAAGATTTCTGATTTCAGCAGGTAAAATGGTTACACATTCTGCCTGTAAAACATACATCACTGTTTGATATCGACAAAATTTGTGACGTGTCATCAAGCAACAGTTTGACGGGATTACAACCCGTCTGATCATCTGACAGCTAATGTCTTGCACCGTCTTGCAAATACCAACATTTGTCTAATTTTAATTGTAATAGATAATTATTAATTAGCTTGTGAAGGTGAAAATGTTACTCCCCACCCTCATGAGCGAGGTGGGAGAACAATGAGATGGCAAACGGTGACTCATCATGTGTCATCATAGCACCAGAGTTAGTGTGTGACTGTTTTATTAAACTGGATCCATTTGACCAATGTGGTGGCTTGACTCATAAACCATTCAGCCTCTCGGCTTACTTAATGAAACGAGCATTCCTAGAATTATTTCACCATGTTCTGATGTGTGTATGTGTGTGTGTGTGTGTGTGTGTAGGTGTTTAATAAAGACGACCAGCACAGAACAGAGGAACATTACTGTCGTCAGGGACAGTCCCCCCTGTTGTTGTACCTCTTTGTCACACACATACATGTGTTATCCCCCGTCTTCCGGTTCCCATTATTACCAACTGAACAGCTCTGCGACGTCCCAAATCACTCCTGTGATGTGCGTGTGCCTGAATTGTAGTGAAAGCAGTCAGTTCTGATTTCGTTTGCTTGTTTTTGTCAGGTTGACATCAAAGTAATGATTCGTAATGAGTCGTGAAAAAGAGAGTGGATCTGCATTCGTCAATTTGATTAACGCATAATAATTTTTATTAGACATGCATGCAGGAGACAGCTGTGTTCTTGTGTGGAGGGCTGTGTGTCTGTGTGTCTGTGTATCTGTGTGTGTGTGTGTGTGTGTGTGTGTGTGTGTGCAGCACGCTGTCAGAAAATGCTGATGAACTGGTTGTAGCTACCAGGGAAATCCTGATGTTACTACACATACTGTACGCTGCATAAATACTTCAGTTTGGAGTATTTCTCAGATAGCACCACTGCAGTTCCAAATACACGCAGAGCTGTTGCTGTCTAGCAATGCAACTGCGCTCCATGCTTGACAGCATCACGCTCAACAAAATTCGCATCCGTTGACAGACGTTGGTAGTTGATTGATTGTAAGACAACGCTGAAACGATTAGTCAGGTCATTGATTAGAAAATGAATTGACAGATCGCAAATGATATGATTAAAAACAATATGGTAAATCATTTTACACACTCAGACAAAATATTTGCTGGTTTCAGTGTTAATATTTGCTACTAATTTATAATAATAGTTGATTAATAATAAAATGATAATTTCTCTAATTTCTCTACTTGTATAATGAGTGTTTTTTTTTTAGTTTTCGGCTGATTTTTTTATTAAATAATCAGCCCAAAACTGAAAATATCCGAAAATATTAGAAGTCTTTCTCGCTGCCATACTGTCTGGGTTAGCCAACAAAACAATCAAACCTGGATGTCAAATCAGTCTATTTAGATTTTGCAGGTGTGAAATTTACCCAGAAAGATCAGCAACTGAACTATGATTTTATGACATTCTAGTTAAACAAAACTGTGATGCAAGACACTTCGGTACAGCTGCTGCTTACTGAATCAGGGGACTGAGCCAAGATTTATTTTGAATAGATGATTCCTGAAGGGTAATTTTGGAGTATAGATGGAAGATTACTGTGGTATTGTGTCTTTCCCTTTCCATCCATGTTCAGCCCTGTATTTATTCCTTCTACTCCATTCTGTTTGTGTTTATATCTCAGGGCAGAGTAGACTTGGAATGAATCTGAAAGAGGGGGTGGCATGTAAATGTCAACCTAATAAAAAAAAAAAACACTCAGTGCACTCCATTCACACGTCGCCTTTCACCCTCCGGTGGTACCCCACAGCGCCCCTGGGATCACTTCAGATGCCAAACACTAAACATGGTCTTTCTGGGAAGTTATTGTTACGGTTATTTATAGGACACAGTGGTGCTGGCAGAGAGGAGCAAGGGAGCAGGGGGAAAAAAATCCTCCTGTGTGTTTTTGTGGCCTCTATAAATGTGTGCGTGTGTGTGTGTGACAGACACAGTGGTTACATAGGCACCATAGGGTTTTGCCCTGTGGCTCCGTCTGATATTTATAAGTCATGTTTAGTTCTGCACCAGAATATTTTGGGAGGCTCCCCTGAGACCCCTGAAATAGTATGTCTGACTTGTTCCATGATCCTTAAACTCCCTTTGTTATTATCCTGCCTCTCTCTTTCTCTCTCTCTTTGTCTCTCTCTCTCTTTGTCTCTCTCTCTCTCTCTCTCTCTCTCTCTCTCTCACACACACACACACACACACACACACACACACACACACACACCGCGGGATAGACTTTTGTAGCACAAACCTGTCAGTTGTTGCCATGGGGGAAACACTGGAAAACTGTTTTTTAGCTACTGATTTTGATTCATCTGATCAAGTGCATGAAAGTAAATTATAACTTTGATTAAAAATGTATGTATTTGTTGCAGATGTTAAAAATCAACTTAAGCTTTTTGTTTGTTTTTTCCTCTTTTTGCTCTTCTTCCCTTCATATGTCTTTCTTCGTCTCTTTCCCTTTCCCTCTCTGCCTTAATGTGTCGGGCTTTTTGTCCGCTATGTGTCGGAGCAGCTTATTCACTTGCAACCATGAATCATGAGTCATTGTTACCTTGAACAGCTGAGTCAAGCTTTGCTTCTCTGTGGACTTCCTGGCCTCTGTGACCCCTAATCTGATCCCTTTGTTTGTGTGTGTGTGTGTGTGAGAGAGTGTGTTGATGTGCAACAACCGGAACTTCTTTGCAGTCTTGTATTTGCTCCTTCATAATAATCTTCATAGTATAGCTCTGTGATATTTAAATCAAACATTTGAAGGGACCTAAAGCAGTATAACTATAAAATCAGAAAGTACTCTGTGTTTACTTTGCCCCTGCAAGAAGATTAGGCAAATTAGACTAACAATGGATTAAAAAGAAAATACTACGATGTGGTTTGAGAAAGGAAATCTGCATATAACGAGTCAGCAGTGGTCACGGTGTTCTTTGTATTTCTGTGATGTGTGACTGATGTTGGAAGGCAGGAATGCAGATGTAGAAATGGGACATTTAAAATGCCAGGAAGGAAAAATGCCCATCTGCAAAGTACAAAAAACATCAGCAACTATAAACATTTTTATCAAGTTAAGTTTAAGTGATTTTTCTCCTGCTTGCTCATACTGCATTATGATCTCTCGTAATCTTGCTCGTCAGAAAGATTCAAAAGAAGGCCGTTCCTCAAAGAGTAGGGACTGTCTCTGGGACAGTTCCTTCCAAAATGCACGTGAAGTTCCTGACTTCCAGGAAAAGTTGCTGCAATGGACAAAAAAGCTGTGATAGAAGAGTGTGTGTTCAGTAGAGTTCAAACCCATTGTTTTTTATGCATCTAGCCACTGTCTTGTAAGTTAATTTCCATTTTGCTGTCATGCAGTGGAATACGGCAGTTGAATGACACATCTGGGCTGCAGCTCTCTAAACATTAAACCCTGACATTTACAACTTAACACTCAGCCGTAACGATGTCATCCTGGATACTTATTTTATCCACAAGTCTTCAGTAAGTCATGTTGGACATGTAGGCTGTAGGAGTTTTGTGAAGTGTCTTTAAATTGAACTACTTTCTGTCCGTGCGTCTTGTAAAAATGGACGTTTTTTTGCATGGCGAAAGTTCGTTGAAGCAAGAAATAAATGTACAGACAGGACACATAGTGCAAGAGAGAGAGGAGTGTGAGATGTAACGCATGCTCCTAATGGGAATCGATCCAGAGTGTTTGCAGCTATGTTAAATTGTCTTATCCGCTTGGACACCACAATAGTTTGCTTTTTTTAAAATGATAATAAAAAAGAAAACATTTATACAAGACTGAAGAATTAAACCAGTGAGACCTCTGTATTGTCTGAAATACAGAACCTGACATTTGGTTCTTAAACACTGTAAACTGAACTGAACCTAAATAAAGCAAGGTTACAGTGTATTACAAAAAAGGTTCATTCCAATTGACTTTATTACGGTTCATATTAAGACTAACATTTTGAATGCATGTCAGTGTTTGTGTGGGTGCCCTTCTGTGTCTGCAAAAAAATGTGCATTGTCCACATTGTGTATCCTTTAGTAGAATGATCTGATCATCTACATGCTTTGATGATTGATCTTCTTCTGTTTTCACAGGACATGAGGAAACATGTGATGATGACCCTCTTGGACACAGAGCAGTCGTATGTGGAGTCACTACGCAGTCTCATTCAGGTAACACACAACTACACGTTCTCACACTGTACTAGCATATATACACACGCAGTTCACCTCAGAATATTCTGACATATCTCTGGTCTAATAAGAGTGTAATGTTCACCGATGAACAAACAGTCTTATTGAGCGTTTTACCATCGCGCACAAAGAAACACAGCATTGTGGATTCACAGATTGCTGAGGACGTGAATAACAAATGTAGGTAACAACGGTGTTATGTAATCCACTTATTGCCATTCATCCCGTCAGGCTAATCTGCTAAACCCGTCACATCTCACTGTCATCAGCATTATCTGCTCCCACACACAAAGAAACCCCCTCTCTCTCACCTATATCTGACACCTGTCGCTAACTATCCTTTAGCCCAAATCTTAGCTGCATCCCTCTCTCTCTGTCACACACACCCACACACACACACACAGGGTCCCTACCTGTTTTATAACATGTCACCGTTCGCTGTGTGTGGGCTGAACACCGTGTTTGTGTGTGTATGTATGTGCTAGCACACATCTCTGTGCACTCACATCCCAACGTTGCACACTGACTTGTCTCCCTCTATGCATACGTTTCTGTCTGCGGCCACAAAGTGAATAATCCTACGCTGCGTTCCCATGGCGACACAGGGAAAGCCAGTGTTACCACGGTGACTGCAGCGAGAGTGCAGATCCCCCTGAAGGAGGGTCTCGGATGCGGTTCAGCTGAGACCGCTCGACGGCAGCGTGGTCCCAAGTGGAAATCCCACTCTGTGGTTTCTGTGAATAGATATATTATTTGTTTTTGTATCACAGCTTAGTTAGCTGACAAAGGACCAGATATATAAATATGAGCTGCACTTAATGTTTCTATAATAATTACAATGGATCAAATGCATGTGAAAGATGTCGCACATACTGTCAAGCACACAGTCTAAGTCATATTACTCGGAGTAGAGGATGTGATGATTTATTAGAATGATCACAACTATTTTTATACACCCAATTAAAAATCTACACGTTAGTTAGGCCAAAAGGAAACCATATTTAATGTGTGTAAGAGAGACACATCTGATATTCCCTTGTAAATAGTCCCAGATAAATCCTATGTGGACATTGTCAATGATGACGCTGTGCTCAACCCCGTCACAAAGGTGACACATCATCAAGTTTGTCATGATGACCCACACAGCAATCACTCGTCGTCCACACTTTTGTCACATTCCTGACCGTCTCCTCTCTCTCTGCAAAAAGAACAGTACAACACTTTCACGAATGAGCAGAGGTACATTTTAGTGGCAGCTAATGCAAGTTGATACTTGAGACAAAACACACCGAACTTCCAACCTACCTGATTTCAAGATGAGCAACATCGTCATCAGAGAAGCTCTGAATGCTTCTCTATAAAGATGAGCTATTTCAGGCAGATAATGAGCTCTTATGTAATGTATTTCCAAGAGAAAGAAAGTTGAATGAAGCTGAATCAAAAGTCTCAAACCCCTCTTTCTCCCAACTTTCTTCAATACAAATGTTTTAACAAGGCAATTCAATTATACATCCGATGGGCCATGATGTCAGGCAGTGAGCAATGCACCGCTCACTGGATTTAACTGCTTCTGGAGTCACATCTGTCTGAGTCCATTTTAGATAGTAAAATGAATCTCTAAATGTCTCTGTGTGGCACTGTTTGTTTGAGAAGACAGGGATATATTAGCTTGTATCATTCTGTTACTAGGTCTTTTACTGGGATGTGTGGTTTTGTTTTTCCTGCTAAGCCCAGTATTGTCAGCAGAGGGCGCTCTAGGCATTATATACTTGGCATCAGTAGCTAGCTAACAGTAGAGTAGAAGAAAGCCGTCAGCGCGTGATGAGTGAGTTTAAGTATAAACTGGGCAGAGAGTTTCTGACCTCACCTGTATTTATATATTTCAGCAGGTAAACTGATAGTAGATAATATGAGCTCACGTGAGTACAGCCTTAGTAACAACAGCAACAGAGACATTGAATTTGATTGTAGCCGTGAATCAGTTTTGGGTTTTGCTGAGCTTCTATTGTTAAAATTGGTGGAGCTGATTTAAATAGCTAATTCTACTAACTAACTAAGCTAAAAGACTAACTAGTTCTGTGTGAGCTAAAGTCCGTTAAATGTTTTACATATTTATGTTTGGTAATAACTGTGTGAAGCATGGCTGAATTGAGGGAATGTTTACAGCAACATAGTTTAGGAGAGAGCCAGTATCATGCAGGCTGTAGCTAGAGCTAATAATTACTTCTATTGGAATGTTAATGCTAATCGCCGCTAGCATGCTAATGCTATAGCCGGTGTTATTACCTGTATGCTAACCCTCTAAAGTCACGTCAGAGAAATATGTTTTACGGCAGACGTTTTCAAAATAAGAGCTCATTCAATAATGAGCACAATTCATACAGTTTTAAAAGTAGTAATAATACAAGAGCATACTAGTATACATACTAGAGCAATGTTAAATACTTACCTATTATTTACCTGGTGTTTTCATCTAAATTAAGTTTGTCCATTACTTAACCGTAAACCCTGAAAAGAAAGTTAATTGAGAGTAAAGCCAATCAAACTACAGAATTGCCATCAAAATTGGAGCAAAATGTCTCCCACCATCACTGTCAGTTACATTAAAATCTAGTATTAACACTAATACAACTAATTTCAGCTAATTTACAAGGAGCTACAACAATAATTAGTTCTCAAAGGTCTCAATGCTAGAAACAAATTGCCCCGTGGCAGCTAACCTCGTGCATATAATGTTAAAGTGATTTGAAATGGTCTGTAACTAACTGGTTGTCTTGTCCTCTCAGGGCTACTTGCGTCCTCTCAAGCAGCCGGACAGCGGCTCCATAGTGGACCCTCTGCTGGTGGACGAGATGTTCTACCAGATCCCAGAGATCCTGGAGCACCACGAGCACTTCCTGGAGCAAGTTGCCGGCTGCGTCGGCCAATGGCATGATAGGCAGACCGTGGGACACTTCCTCATCCAATCAGTGAGTAGAGATGACGATAAGCGTCCTCTCCTGCTATTTTTAATGATAAGAAATATAATTCATATGAGTCTACTAATGTGTTTGAACTTTACAAAGAGTCAAATCGGGTTTGTTGCTTCCATGATGTTAAAGAGAACAAGTTACTGTGGAAAGCCAACTGTAACCAAGTGACTTTAGTGTCTTACTGAAGAGTTTTCTTCTTGCTCTCTTCTGTAGGAATGTATTTAGCATGTGTTCGCATTGTTAGCTCGTGTATGCGATATGTAAGGTGAGTGTGTGAGACAGTTAACCTCAGACACTAGCAGTAATCCCTTTACGTCTACGAATCCAACACAGCAAAGGCTGGTGTTGTGTGGAAGAGGCTCCGGAAATTCTAAACGTTGTGTATATAACTATGAATTATAGAAATTCTGTTCAGAAGATTCAGTGCACTTTGCTTCTCTGGGACAGTTTTATTGCTTCACTGTGTGTTTGTTTTTATTATCTCTGCAAGATAAGCTCAGGACAGAAGTTCAGCTCTGTAAAATGGTGGTTTTCTTTGTCATTATTCAAATGCATTCACGTTTTATACAGGTTCTTGTACATGTTTTGAGACAGTAGTTGATCAATCTGGAGGTCTTAGCTTTGGGAACCGGTGGGTCGCCGGTTCAAGTCCCCGCTAGACCGGGCACTACAGAGCTACCCTTGAGGAAGGCATCAGACCCCAAACTGCTCCCCCTGTCTTACAATAGACAGTGACAATAGAAGTTGATTCATATTTATTGTTATCATATTTATAAATTATTATATTTTGAAGTTTGATTCCACAAATTTTCTAAAAATTGGACTTTTCTGATGTACTAAAGTGCAGCAGTCAAAGCAACTTGTACAGACACATAAACTGTATCTGACTACACGAGAGCTTAAATGAATAAACAGTCCTTAAAAAGCATTATTGGACTGAAGGGAAGCTGTTTTTATTGAAGAGACAGTTGGCAACACTGGTTTAATATTTTGTTTTCCCGGTGACCTCTTGTCGACCTGTTTAAAGTTTCCCACGACCCGAGGGTGGCTCTCAACCTAGACCGTTCAAAAACAAGTGCTCTCAAACATCCGCGTTGGACTAAATGTCAGGTTGAAAGAGAATGAAAGAAAAAATGACTTCTAGCTTCAGTTGTAACGGCTATAACAGTTTACATGAAGTCAAAAGAAGCACATATATTCCTGTTTCTTCACAGTCAGACTTATAGACCAGAATGCAGTGCGGCCACAGCTTTTGTTTTGTATTAGGTGGGGTGAAAAAAACCTCACGCTCTTGCTATGTTAATGCTATTGTTATCCCGCTCAGCACCTCACAGCGTGAATGAAACAACTGGAGACACAAACTGTCACACAATGACAATGGGTCTAAGGGAAAGACGAGCAGTTAAAGAAGTAGATTGAGGAAAACTACAACACTTCATACGTTTTATATACATTGTGAATAGGAAAGGAATGGCAACAGAAGAACACAGCGGAGAGAGAAGTAAGGTTGTTGCTCAGCTGTGGTAGAGCCTCCCCCACTGCTCACACTGAGCCTCAGCCTCCCACCCTCCTCCTCCCCTTTGTCTCCCGCCGCTGCAGCTTTTCAATGTGCAACAGCCTGTAGTGATCTCAGGCCTCGTTGGCGCAGTAGGCAGCGCGTCAGTCTCATAATCTGAAGGTCGTGAGTTCGAGCCTCACACGGGGCACTTCTTTTGGTTCAGCTGTCTGCCGTTTACAGCGGCAGAGGGATCCAGCAAATGTGCTGTGCCATTGTTTTATGCTTTGTGGGAAATGTCCCCACAACCGGGGTATTTTACACTGCACTGAATCAGTTCTCGTTTGTGTTTGTAGACACTCTGCTCTCTCTGCGCCCTGTAATGACAGACGGTTAACAGAGCTACGGCTAGATCAGTTGATGATATATTTAGAACATTTAGTTTCACCGTCTACATGAAGTAGAGATGGAGAGCGTTCCTGTTCTCTCTCTGTCTCCTCTTCTGGGACTAGTCCTGAAGTTGTCCTCAGATTTTATATCTCTGTCCTCTTACTGTTCCTCAAGACTAAGGCTACATCCACACTAATACTTTTTCATTTAAAACAAAAGCGATCTCTGTCCACACGGGAGTTTCAGCAGCGTGTGTGAAATTATTTACGTCCATACTAGCAAGCCTGAAAACAAATATCACATGAAGTTTTATTTTTCAAACTTAGTTACAACGCTGCAAGTCAAACTCATCCGTCCTCGGGAGCGTTTCTAAACTTTTCCGTTGCTCTAAAGCGGCTGACTAGTGTGGACGCTCAGTGTAAACGTAGCAAACGATGTGCGTTTTAAAAATGGAAACGTAGCAGTGTGGACATGGCCTGATGGAGGAGAGGACACTGGGAGATGGATGATGAAAGAGAAATGCAGAAGAGGGTCGGGCTATTTCATGACTCTGACGTAAAACACACATTGTGGATTATTACACTGTTTGTGTCTTTCAGTCCCTCTATTTGTGAAAGGAAAGCAGGTCAGGGTGAATCATCTGTGTGTGTTTATGTGTATGTTTGATGGAGTGAAAGAACTATTATTCTATTATATTCGGCGAAAACACCAAGGTATAATGATTTATTTACACAGTGACGAACACAGGACATACTCAACGTTGACCGTTGAGAACATATAATTAGCCCACAGTCAACCAAAATAGCAATGCGGTGAAAACAAACAGCTGAAACGATTATTAAATTATCAAAATAATTCTATTTTTATTTTGTTATTTATCAATTAATTGACTAATTGTTTCAGGTCTAATAGATTAATTGCATTTTGTTGAAGGGAGACGTGTGCAGTGATAACATAGAGGTTGACCTGCTGTATAATCCTCTTACCAGCACCTCACATATTCTTAACCAACTTTCTTTTGCTAACAGGGTTGTGGTTCAAACGTTGAACAAGCCATCGTCACATAAAGGTTTACGCACAGTAATTTAAAATATGCTCTTCTGCTTTTCCTCCAGTTCTCCAAAGAGACGCTCGCTAATATGTATTCAGCGTACATCGACAACTTCCTCAATGCCAAAGATGCTGTGAGGATTGCCAAGGAGGCCAAGCCAGCGTTTCACAAGTTCCTGGAGGTGAGTGTTCGACAGGACGTCCCGTTTGCTCCGGGCAGCTGCTCTCATGTGTGCGTTTGGAAAACTGGCAACTTAGTCGAGATGTTTTCGTCGTCTGGTGGAAGAGCCTTTAACCAGCTTTCAGAGCATGAAAGCTTCTTTGTTGTCCGTGTTTGTCAAAGTTTAAATTGTGTATATGCTAAAGTGTGTGTGTGTGTGTGTGTGTGTCCTGTCTTGTTCCTCCAGTTTGTCCAGGAAGGTATTCCTGTTATTTTTCTGTTTAAAAGAGAGACATGTGATTGTTCTTTCTCTACAGGAATGGATATACATCCACTGTATTTAGACACACTGGCTTCAAATACAATTTTTGTGCTAATATCCTCATTTCTAAATTCGATTATGTCAAATTTAATGCGAGGAACTGTGTTTTTTTCCTCAGCTCAGGAGATCTGAAGGATCTTAAATGTTTACCCAATGCAAGAAAACTACTGAAATATATTTTCTCTTTCAGTAAATATATATCTTTTTTGATCTTTCTGGGTGTGGAATTATAAATAAGGACTAATTACTGTCTCAAATCATCTCTTTAAACCAATTCAACCAGATGATTTGTCTTAAAAACCCTGGAATATATTAGCACTATGTCCAGTTAAACATGGTAGACCACTCTTCACCAGAAATACACGTATGGGAATAACACCACAGACAGAAGCGCCGATGCAGAAATTGTAATCAGGCACCACAAAAAGCTGCCGTGTCCTCGTCCTGTTCTCAGTTTTCAACCACAGAGAGCTTCATGTTTTTAGAGTGGAGTCACGTCGCCATCCTGTGGTGGAGACTTGAATTGCAACACATCTCGTTACTTGAGCTTACTCGTGTCTCCATCCTCCTCCTATCTTCACCCCCTTACAGCAAAACATGCGTGAGAACAAGGAGAAGCAGGCTCTGGGGGATCTGATGATCAAACCAGTCCAGAGGATTCCTCGATATGAGCTGCTGGTGAAGGTGAATAATCCTCCTTTCTGTATTCTGTTAAGTAGCCTCATCCTGTGTTTAGAAGCTCACATAGAGGCAGATTAATTAATTCATTTGTGTTTGTTTTGTGTTCAAGGACCTGCTCAAGCACACCCCAGAGGATCACCCGGACCACCCGTACTTACTGGACGCCCAGAGAGACATCAAGCGATTGGCTGAGAGGATCAATAAGGGGCGTCGCTCCGCTGAGGAGGCGGAGAGGGAGGCCAGGGTCATCCAGGAGATTGAGGCGCACATAGAGGGAGTTGAACATGTGAGATCTATACATCACAGTAAAGATAAAATGCAAAGCAGACTGTCCTCTTGGTTAATTGATTAATTTCACGTCACAGGATATAAGAAAATGTTATGGTATATTAAGTGATGTGTGTGTGTGTGTGTTTGTGTGCGTTTGTGTTAGATTCTGAACCCCCAGAGGAAGTTCTTGAGACAGGAAATGGTCATGGAGGCGGTAAGAAGTACTTTCTGAGTTGACAACTATTTGTAGCATAGTAAGGTTTCTGTATTCATGTCGAGGAGAATAAGTCAAAGTAATGGGACTGATTAAAGAGGACTGTGTCATGAATATAATATTGTGTTAAAAGTGATCCAGAGCCAAAGGTAAGATTGTCTGAGCTTCTCTTCTCTTTTGTCTGTCTCTCTCTCTCTCTGTAGAAGACAGTCGGTGGGAAGAAGGACCGTTCTCTCTTCCTCTTCAGTGATCTGATCATCTGCACCACTCTCAAGAGGAAGTCTGGCTCATTAAGACGCAGCTCCATGAGCCTGTACGTGACACACGCACACACACACACACACACCAAGCCATCATAATACAGTTTCCAAACCACATTGCCCCCTGGTGTTGTACAATAGGTCACGTTTGTCCTCATTTTCTCTTTCTATCTCTTCTTCTTCTTATTCTGCTCTCTCTCTCTCAGATACTCTGCTGCGAGTATGATTGATACCTCCAGTAAATACAAGTTCCTGTGGAAGCTTCCCCTGGAGGACGTGGAGGTGGTGAAAAGTAAGGCTCCAGCTATTGATGGCATGAAACGCATTCCTGTCACTTCAATATTTTCTTCATCATGATGGTGTTTTAATTTGAAATACATCTCTGCTTTAGGCTCCACTCAGGCAACAAACAAGGAGAGCATCCAGAAGATGATTAGTCGATTAGACGAGGATGTCAGCACTCTGGGTCACATCAGCAAGCTGTCTGAGACCCTCAGCTTCCCACATCAGGTACTGTGGACCGGCGCACACACACACCCCATGTATCACTGTGTCTTCACTTCTGTTTTTTTGTACACAATGAGTAAGAATGACTTTATTTACATCTGTCTTATTGTCTTCTGTCTATGATACGGTACGACATCTAACGGCCTTTTCTTTTCTTGCTGTTTCCGTCTCTCTCAGTCCCTGGACGAGGTGATAAAGGACCTGATGTCATCGGTGCACAGGGAGCTGTCGGAGAAGCAGTCTCTGGCCTTCAGCATGACCTTCTTGCCCACAAAGCTGGAGTTCACCACGGCCTCCGCCGAGAGCAGCTTCGTCTTCGAGTTCACTTCGCCTGACACGCGCTCCAACTTTGAACAGGCCTTTGAAGACGCCAAGAAGAAGTTAGGTGAGTGAAAAAGGGAAACATTATTTCCTGTAGTGTAGCGTGTCAGGCACAGTAGACAAAGGAGATAGCAGCAGCAGCAGCAGCAGCATGTAGATGCAATGGTTTCATTTCATGTCAAGTTGGTTTTATTTATATAGCCCAATTTATCACAATTTTGCCTCAAGGGCTTTACAATCTGTGCAGCATATGACTTTGACTCTCCTCAGGTTAAGTATAAACTCTCAGATCATTTGCAATAAGCACCTTAAATTATTGTTGCTGCCGTTTTCTCAACTGTCAATGTGCCGATGTGTTTAGCAATGAATAAGGACCAGTGGGACCCAGAGTTTCTGAAGGCTATTCCTATCATGAAGACGCGCAGTGGAATGCAGGTGAGATTCTGTGTTTACATGTAGATGATTTAGACCAGCTTTCTTTACAAATGTACAAACGTAATCAATGCGCCGTTGTTTGTCTCCAGTTTTCGTGTGCCTCTCCCAGCCACAGCTGTCCCGACAGTGGTTGTGAGGTGTGGGTGTGTAACAGTGATGGATATGTGGGACAGGTGAGACACTATTATTATAATAGTCCATGTGCTTTCTGGTGGTGGAAAAAAACAACACAATTTAACAGTTGCAGTTAAAGCTTGACTGATGATGATGCTTTCTCACTGCAGGTGTGTCTGTTGAACATCAAAGATGAGCCCACAGTCGAGGCCTGTATCGCCGTCTGCTCAGCGAGGATCATATGTATCGCTGCCGTACCCGGACTCAAGGGAAGGTCAGTACACACACACACACACACACACACACACACAATTGCATTAACAAAATGCTTAATCTGCACCTGTCTGGTTCATTGATTCGATCCCTGACCGATGACTCTTGACCTCGTAGGGAGCGCGGATCAGAGCCCACTCTGGCCACAGCCTCCGCAGCAGCGGGTCACACCCAGCAGCAGCTCCACATATCTATCTGTCAATCATCTCTGGAGCTGACAGAGCAACCCACAGGTTAGTCCATGAGGGCTTTACAACATGACGAGCAGCAACAGCTGTTAGCTGCTATAGTATAATCCTATCTGTTGATATTATTGGCCTGTATGAATGGCATCGACTTCTATTCTACTTGTATACACTGCAGTTTTTGTTTGGATGCATATTTTCACGATGAACTGATTGTTTGCAGGACCAGGGGCGGAGCTTGTTCCTTTTGACAGCGATGACACGGATGACGAGGATTCACCCAGTCCCTCCTCTACTCTACAGAGTCAGGCCAGTCACTCCACCATATCCTCCAGCTACGGCAGTGAGTAAAAATAACACTCCAGTCTCACACACGCACACACACACACACACACACACTTAAATACTTAAACTCTCATTTCCTCCTCTAAGATGACGAGGGCCCCAGCTCCAAGGACATGGCCACAGAGACCACCAGCAGTGAGGAGGAGCAGGAGTTCCCGGTGGCGAGCTCCTACGGAGCCCCCGGGATGTTGGGGGTGGGCGGAGGAGGAGGAGGCCGCGGCAACACGGAGAGCGCCATGGACGGCCGCGCCATGCGCCGCTCCTCTCGGGGCTCCTTCACCCGGGCCAGCCTGGAGGACCTGCTCAGCATCGACCCGGAGGCCTACCAGAGCTCAGTGTGGCTGGGCACAGAGGATGGATGGTGTGTGTGACACACACACACACACACTCATGTACACAGATGAATTAAGTTTAGTTTTCTGTTTGCACATAGAAAATGTTGGTTATTAAAGCACTGATTTCATCACCTAACCTCCTATCATGCCTCTGTTCCCGTTAGCATCCATGTGTACCAGTCCTCGGACAACATCCGTAACCGTAAGAACAGCATGAAGATGCAACACTCAGCCTCCATCCTCTGTATACTGTGAGTTCCCTTCTTTTCCACCACTTTGCCTTTAAAAAGTAATAATAATAGTGGAACTTATGCTGCTTTAGACATTAGAAAATGTGAAGCCACAAGGAGGGAAAGCTATTTTTTTCATCTCATTGTGTGCTTTACTTGACATCCCTCCTTTTCTTTTTCCTCCTACAGGTATTTGGACAACAAAGTGTTTGTGGCATTGGCCAGTGGAGAAGTGATCGTCTATCAGAGGGAAGCAGGTAAGACGGGCGGGTGGAGCAATTTTTGTTTCTGTGGAAGCTGAAGCATTTTTCTGAACATTATCTTTAAATGGCTGCTACTGGGAGTGCTGACATTATCGTTATTCCAGCTTGCTTCAACCACTTAAGTATCCAAATTATTCATGTTTTTGTATTCTCCCCCCCCTTAATCTCAATCTGCAGGTAGTTTCTGGGACCCTCAGTCTTCTCAGACCTTAGTTCTGGGCACGCCCAGTAGCCCCGTCACCAAAATGGTTCCCGTGGGAGGAAAGCTTTGGTGTGGCTCACAGAACAGAGTGCTTATTATCAACACAACTACACTGGTGCAAGAGGTGGGTAGAAGGATGGACCAAAGTGTGTACGGGTGGATGAGGGACAATGCAGACAGAACAATCACTGTGTGTGTGTGTGTGTGTGTGTGTGTGTGTGTGTGTGTGTGTGTGTTCTCTGGCTCTCAGCACTGGTTCCAGGTGGGCACAGACAGCAGTCGGTGTGTGACCTGCATGGTGGCGTACGGTCAGGGTGTGTGGTTGGCATTGCAGGGAAGTGCACATGTGAAACTCTACCACGCTCAGACCTTGGAGAGTCTGACGGAGGTGGACGTGGCGCCTGCTGTGCATAAGATGCTTGCAGGTAAAACAAGATTTTTTTAGAGTGACAGAAATGTGTTTACATATTGTATTTCTGTCTTTAATCCCCAATTTAAAATATCTTCCCTGTCCTCTATCCTCCATCATTCTCTCTCCACTATCTCTCCCTTTTCTCCTCCCTACATCCTCCCCACTTTTCCCTCCCCCCTCGCCTACACCCCATTGTCTCTTTTGTCTCTCTCGCTCTCTCCATTCAGGTGCAGACGCGATCATCAGACAGCACAAAGCCGCCTGTCTGAGAATCACAGCGTTGCTGGCCTGTAAGGATCTGCTGTGGATCGGCACCAGTGCAGGTAAAAACATACCAAAATACATTTAGCTCGATGATTTCACCGAAGTAGCATTTAGTTTCCCTCAGAAACGTCATTCACATGCAAACAGCATTACAAAAGTCATAACGGATATGTCGTATTTAGTGTTTATTAGATGAACTGATTAGATTTTGTCGGTCAAAGATCACTGTGTGTATGTTAATTATGACAATTTCACACAATTGTCTTGACATTTTGGACAGACATGGATGTAAACTACAATACGACTGTTTAGCAGAGAAATACAACCGTGAAGGCGTTAATTATAGTCTTTCAATAAAAAGAAAGTGTGTTTTAAGATGGTGTTCTTCTGCAGGGGTGGTCCTTACGCTGGTGATCCCGGCAGTGAGCTCGGGAACCGGTGCCGGGACACTGAAAGTCCCCCAGGTGCCGATGGGCTCGGCTCACGGACACACGGGACACGTTCGGTTCCTCACATCCATTGAACTACCGGAAGGGTTCGACATGAGCTTCCCTCCGACAACAACTGACTCCACAGGTAGTTCAATGCTTGTTATGTGCACTCTCGTCTACTTTTGCAGCACAAAAATTGAACAACTTCACCGAAATTTTATCATCCCTTTAATCCGCTCCTCTCTGTTTTTAGGCAACCAATCTCAGAGCAGCACAGTTGACGGGAACCTCCAGAGGCGTGACTCGGCGCGGCGCCGAGCCTCGGCCCACATCCCGTCAAAAACCAACCATCTGGTCATTTCCGGCGGCGACGGCTACGAGGACTTCCGACTCACCAATAGCAGTGAAACGGTCGGACGGGACGACAGCACCAACCATCTTTTGCTTTGGAAGGTCTGAGGCCATCGACCCCCGGTGTGAACAAACCCGCCCCAACCTCCTCTGCACAAGCTCCCGCCCTCTCCACATCGGACTCGTCACTTTTTTGGTGTTGCTGTGGTCTTCTGCTCAGTTCCACCAAGTCTCTATGTGCGTAATTTGGCTGCCAACTCCCTCCTGGACCTTTTTAATGAGTATGATCATGTCAAAGCCAGTTTTTACCGTGTTGATGTTTCTGATGGTGTGCGTCGTTGCTCTCTTGAGTGGTGTCTGTGCGTGTGCATTTCCTTTTTTTTTTTTGGCATCTGCAAATATTGTCTAGAAAAGCGTCTTTAAACTCGAGTCTTCGCTGAAGGAGACAGAAGAAGAGACGGAGAAGGAGGAAAGAAACTTTCACACGTGGATGTATGTTTAGACTGTGAAGAGGACAGGAGGTAGAAACAGGACGTCTGAGTACATCAACCCTTCACCCCATCATCACTTCATCTTAGCCTGAACTGCAGATAAAATGCCTCCTGATGATCAGAGGTAAATGTCATGTAAAAGTGAAATACACCATCACAGACTAGTTCGATGGATATTCTGAATTCATTTCTGCAGTCGGAGCTCAAGATTGGAAGAGAGGTTCAGCTGATGTCTGTGAGCTTTTAAAAAGACAAAAACAACGTCTCCACGATCATTGCTTATAGATGCCAGACTACTAACGTCCTCTTTTCTCCTGTTGAGGGAGAGTGAATATCATTAAAGTGCAATATGTGGCAAGGGTATCTAGCAAGACACACACACACACACACACACAGACAGACATTAATGCACACATCCTCTCACTGAATAGGAAGCATAAATGTGTTTTTTCCACAGATAATCACTTTGTATCTGATTTTCTTATTTCATTTTTGTTTTGTCAGTATAAGATGACATGAACGTAGATGATGCCCGCTGCTGGAGTTGAGCAGGAAAAGTGCATTTGGAGACGTTCCTCCTGAACACGACTATGCCAAAGCCTTGTATGCGTTACAGTTTTGACATGAAATGTTTTTGTTTGTTCAGCAGAAATCCGGAGCTGAAGTTACTGACTTCTATGACGCTATAGGCTGTGGTAGCAGATTAACGATAGTGATGTACAGTATTTATGGTTTTGATTTTTAGCGCCGCCTTTTTCCAGCACTTAATTTATAGAAGATCTAGTTTTCACTTTTTGTTTAGGAGTTGAAGAACAAGCAGGCCCGGACTCGAGTAGCGGAATAGATAACTAGGCGTAGTTTGGTTCAGGCAGACATGCACACAGCGGGGGGTTGCATACACTCATCTATTGGTTGTTTGTGCCCAAAAGACTCAGACTGCGGACTCATCCCAAAATTCCCCTCACGCTGTCTCTGAACACAGCGCAATCCTTATCTTGAAACAGACAGTCGTGTGTTCGGGTGCTGAACGCAAAGAGATGCTCAACCATTTCTATTATTTGACAGCTTCACGGTGCGTATTGTGTCACAGGACGTGTGGCGCTAAGATGTGTCGTTACACCCCCGATGCACGCGCTTGATTTCAGTATTGATCGTTGGAGAACGAGTTGCATGTGGTGTGTTTGTGAGGAAAGAGATACAAAGTAGGTCAGAAGGACAAATGCTGAGCACCTGCACGTGCCTTCAGAAGGCTAAAAGTTAAGCCCTTAAACACACACACACACACACACACACACACACACAGTGAAAAGCTCTCGGCTCTCACTCGCACTGCAGCAGAAGTCAGAGGGAAGTGAAAGGTGCCTCTGACTCGTCCTTGCACACACTCGCATGTTGGCGTCAGGCTACATCAGGCTTTGTGGGGTTAAGCAGAGATCGTCTTTGGTTCCTCCAAACCTAGAAAGCCTTGTTGCACTTTGCCGGCCATCTGGGCGCTCACCTCAGAACGCAAGTGAGCTCTTTACCTTTGTGAGTGTAAAGGCCTCTGTGTGTGTGTGTGTGTGTGTGTGTGTGTGTCTGTGCGTGTGTCTGCAACCTCCGTAAGTGCTCTGTTACTCAGTTAAGAAGTATGAGAAGGACATTGGGACTTTCTGCCCAGAATGTAGGCTAAATTACAGTTAGCTTGTGGTAGCATGTATAGAATACAGCAGAGGAAAGTTTGACAATTTGAGCAAATGTTACAGGACGAGTTCAACACTTTGGGAAATACGCTTATTCGGTTTCTTGTCGAGGAGTTTGACACCCCTCTCTAAGACGAGCGTGATATTATCTTCTCAGCTAACGCGAAGAAAAAAAGGGAACAAGGTTATTTCCCAAAATGTTTAATTATTCCTTTTACGTCCTCTAAGGTTTAAGGTAGCAGAAAGTGTTTTTTTATGTTATGTATGATTCACATCAAATTATTAATATTTGCCATGAGCTGCCCGGTCATCCAATGAACATGCTGTATATCTATGCTGGATGTAGAGGGTTGGAGAGCTCCTTCGGGTGGAGTCTTATGTTGTCTGTGAGAAATGATGTGGAGGAACATCGGTGTGCCATCTCTGCTGAGTCGGGCAACGGAGAAACTAAATCACTTAGTGTCCTGGGGCTGAAACCGAAACCTTGGAGTCAATAATTCTCAATTCAGCCGATTCAGAAAGTTGGTAGGTTTTCTTTTTAAATCAGAAAAAAAATTGGCTGAAGAATATACTTTTACATTCACATGGTAGTCACATAAATACTAATGACTGAACACTATTTTCAGCAGTTGCATTTTATGTTTTAAACGCAGTGTAATGAGTTTGACTCTTTATTTTACAGACATACAAGCATGCACACGAACACACCGCGTCTTAGATATGAAGTAAACCTAGATGCTATAACTTGACCCGGACAGAGAGAATGAAAGAGAAGAATCGCATCAAACACATCCTATCATCACTAACTCTCACTGAACATGTTGGTTATCCTCCTCGTGCCCGTATGTGAAAGAAGTCTTTATTGTTGTAAATATTGGTATATATTGCCTTTTTTCTGTAAATAGTGCACCCACGGTACTCAATTGTTGATATGAATCTAATGGCATATTTTTATATATTTGTCTAAGTTTTTGTTTGTACCCCCTCCTTCCCCCTTTCTGGCATGCGCTGTCGGTGACGTTTAAATTATAACTGTCGTAGATCTTTCCGAAAGAAGACGAGAAGTTTTGGCATCGAGGTTTTCTCTGTTGGCTCTGAAACGTGCGTTTGCGTCGTCTACAGGAAGGAAAACAACAACAACAACCTGCTCACAACTCTGTTGATCTCGCCCTGGTTACGTCCTGTATGGAGCTGCTCTCGTTTAGTCACTGTGGGTTCCTCTGTAAATAAATCAGTTCACTGGTGCCCACTTCGTGCCTGTTCTTTCTTTCGGCTGGTGAGGTGTGGCTCTCTTGAGATTGAGATTATTGATTTACTGATTATCTGCCGATTTAAAAACTCATCATATTTGGGTTTCTCCAACCTGGAACGAGGGCTACTATCTGGGTTTCTGATATGATGCTTAGGTGCACCAAACATAGACATGATACCCAGGAACGCATTTATAAGTTGAACGCTAATGTGCCTTAAATGCTCACTTTACCCTAAATCAATTAGTCGATCAACAGCAAATGAATCTGCAATAATTGATTCATTAATTGATCAATCGATTTCTAATTGTTTAAAGGAACAGTGTGTAGCATTTAGGGGGATATATTGACAGAAATAGAATGTAGTAATGATCACCTAAAAATACGAGTTGTGTTGCTACCGCAGAATGAGCCCTTTACATCTTCGGAGCAGGTCCTCTTCATTGTGTTTCTACAGTAGCCCAGAACGAGCACAAATCACTGGCTCTAGATGGGCCAACTTGTTGCCTCTTCATCTCTGACCCTGACATTCCCCCTCTGGTCTTTACAGTAACAATGGATAGTAAATAAATATAAATACAGTGGACTCAGGTCTAATGATGAACTCCTTCAGTCAGCCGCTCTGACCATAACACAGTTACAACGGTGTTTTTTTTTTTTTTTTTTTTTTTTTTATCAGCACACTTCTGTGTCACTCAACTATTCATTTTACTTCAGCCCACTGACCCACAATGTAGTGTATTGTGATATGATAGCCCTGCAGTATATATAGGGGAAGCTGTATGAATGCAGGCCATTCAGGACACACAAATACTAATGTTGCCCCCCCTCATAAACACACACACACACACTGCATCCACACACAGTATTCAAATGATGCATTAAACAGTGAAGATCTGTGTGACGACTGAAAGAGGCAGTAAAGATGGCAGCACAGAGATGCATCTGTGTCACCAGAATGACTGACTGATATTGTGTCATTGACTCGCACTGACTCAGCCCAGTGGAAGAACGTGGGCCCGTGGAAGTCTCCTTCGTTCAGATTTTACAGTACTTAGTGTGTTAGAAAAGGCTCCTTTTTTAAATCTTGCACAGTGCTGTAAGTGTCAAACACATGATCCACTCCTCAGTCACTTATTTCTTTCCCCAGGCTGCTGTGAAGGTCCCCGGTTATCCTCTTAAAAACTGTGTACAGTGAGTTCACACATCTGATCTGTATTAAAGGAGCTGCTTTTGGCCCAACTGCAGGATTAAGACTCCACTCTCAGACAGACACACTCACTCAGTTTGACTACTTTCATTTTTACGTTGAAGTGATGTTCACTCAATAAATATCAACAGTCAGTGTACAATAGTGAGCCATTTTGAAATATCCCAATAGGAAAAGCACATGATAAAGCAAATGATGAGTGAATCCAGTATTGTGCATGCTGGCTCAGTGTCGCACTGTCATGGTGCCTGTGTCTGTTGAAGAGAACAGAGCCATCGTTAATGATATTAGTAACACCTGTGCTTTTCCTGCTATGACAAGGTGCACTGCAATTAATGCCAGACAGGTGCTGGAGGACTGGACATTGATGCAGACACCATCGATAATCACAAACTTTTATTTTAATTTAACAAATTATAAACGTGTAAACCATGTAAAATCTTTCTTACCGTGCAGAGGATCAATTATTTATACAACTATAAGAGTCTTTGAAGATTTTGGAAATGCCTTCAAAACAGTTTTGATAAACATACAAAAAAACAGAGTTTGGAAAAGGGATTTTTTTAAATAAAAACTGCTGGAATGAGATACAAATGAATAGCAATAAAATACTAAAATAAAAATAAAATATTTTATTTGTGGTCATTTAAAGATAATTTATAAAGACTATTTCTCACATAAGTTCGCTTTTTATGTATTTCATATACATTATTTTAGAATATTTTTTTAATTTTGAACGCTTTGGGTTTCCATTTTGGGGCCGTTTATTGGCTCCCCATTATAGGGAGACCTAAAGCCGTTAAGAGCTTCAGCTGCCAGGTTGTGAGCCGCAGTCCTTGATGAGGAAAGACAACGGCCGACAGAGGGGGTTTTACACACACACACACACACACACACACACGGGAGTTTCATCTTGCAGCGGTGACGCACTGTGAGCTCACTTTGCCAGCTCAGTGTTACGTCTTCTTTACACACACACACACACACACACACACACACACACACACACACACACAGAGAGAGAGAGAAGGGGGAACCTCGCGTACCGGCCGGCTTTGTGGTTTTCATCCATCTTCTTTTAAATTACACCTGCCAACTCGGTCCACTACAACCGATGATGCTCGTCTCTGAACACTGATTTCAACTCCTTTTATTCACCAAACCGGTAAGTCCGACAACTTTTTTTGTTGTTGTTACCCTGTAGTAAGAGTCTGAATGGCTGCTCAAGCCGGTAGTTTAGTCGCGTCAGTCATTGCCGCTCGTGTTGGACATTTTTCGCTGCAAAGCCTGTCCGACCGTCATGGCCACTTTTACGCACGTCGGTAATCAGACATATATCTATATTTATGTTCATATGAGTTCATCCAGGCTACGGCACATCATATGGCGCCTACTGATACCTATGCTTTTAGACAAACAGAGTCTCTGCTGCTTGTTTCAAAGGGGGTTATCTCACAAGACAGTAACTATGTTTAATGTCAATGGGTTGCCTGAGCAACCTTTATGGCTGCTCATGTGATTTATCAAAGTAAAGTACACACTAATAGGGTTTTGCTGTGATGTGCGTACTGTGACTTTAGTAGCTTGGATACTTTACCAGCCCCTAGTTTTGGTCATTTAATACATATATATATATTGGTTATACACTGCTATGCAGCAGAATACATTTTTATTCATTCAAAATGGTTATAATAACTAGAACCACTGTTCCTCGTGCTGTCTAATGACGAGTGGGAGCATGCTTTACGCACAAGGGAAGTACGTGATGACCTCACTGGTAGCATGATCCTCCCCCTCTCTTTTTTTAATGAAGTGAACTGAGTCCTGGCTGCGCTGCTTTATTTTCTTGTTGTATACATCTTTATGATGTCATACTGGATATACATCAAGGTCAGTTCAGTTCAACCAAAATTATATTTTGCAAAACTAAAAAGATACCTATTGCCAAAGCATGCTGCATAGAGATGAAGATAGAAGAAGAAACTGTAAAAATGTCACGTTAAAAGTGTACAGCATTGATTTTAACGTCTCTCTCACACACTCTTCTCTGTTTCATTATCTTTAAGTTGTGTCTTATCACCATCACCGTATCACATCATACTGCCGTGGTTTTGGCAGGATGTACCTCTGCAGAATGAGCAGCGAGGGCAGGCTCCCAAAGCACACACACACACACACACTTACACAAGAGCAAAGAAAAGACTGTCATTTTTGACCGAGGGCTTCTTTTGTCTGAGACCAAATTCCTGCACGCTTGTGCCATTAAGAGGCTTTCTCTCACACATCACGATACCAACACACTTCCACCAGAAGAGGGCCATGTACAGTTTCACTGGCTCGTCCCTAATTTCATTTCGATGCAGGGCATTTTAAGGAAGGATTTTTACAAGATATACAATGTTTATTTCCTTCTAGTCATGGCACGCGTCGACTGAGAATTCAATGGACTGTGTCTGTTTTTTTTATAAGTCATATTTTCTTCAAACAACTCCAAAACATTACGGTGGTATCATTATAGTCACTTACTTGAAAATAACTACACAAGAGGCAAAGATGGCCGGATGGAAAGGGAAGAGAGGAGAGAAAAGAGAAGAAGAGACAAAAGGGATGAGGAAAAGAGAGAAAGCTGCAGTGAAGAACATGGAAACAGACAGTAAAAAAGAGAGGTATAGGGGATGATGACAGATAGATCTAAGAGTGTATGTGTGGCAGTTTGGAGGCGATAACAAACGTACATGTAGGGATTATGAGCGTAACTTAACAGGCTCAACTCGAGCGTATGTGCATGTGGAGGTCAGAGACACAGCTTTAATTAGGCCCTCAATCTGTCATCTGTCCGTCCATCAGTCCAAGCAGAGTGGTTGGGAAAGCCTCCAGACAGTCTTTAAGTCCCCGTGCCACAGTGGCCAGGGAAGGGAACTCCGTGCCAAAGAAATTCCCTCTTCGCTGACCGCAGATCCAGATCCATGCTGGCTCAGCCCTCTGCACGGGCAGATTGGTGGAGGATCGGATGATTACAGGTGGACCTGGTCACAAAAAGCTGGAAAGACGTTGGCACGAGCATGCAACCGCTTACATTCACTTACAGTATACATGTACAAAACGCACACCTAAGCTTAGTTATAAGTTATTTCTATTTAATGGAAAAGCAGGATTTGAAGGACAAAAATGCCCCCCTAAAATGTTCTTCAGCCCCCCCAAATAATTTGGCATTATTGGCTAAAAAAAAAAAATTTTTTATTTTGGTGATGTCATTAAATTAAACTATTGTTTCTCACATGGACAAGTTATTTATAACTCTAACATGCTACATATGTGCGTGCGTTCTGGTTTGTATGTTTTCTCCCCGTTCAAATTACAATCCAACAGCCTATCATCATACTGAACGATATAAAGTTGACACTGCCAGGTCCATTCTCCATCCATTGTGTGCGGTCCCTTTAAGAATTAGGATTTGGGAGTGACGTGGATATGAAAGCTAGTTTATCCGTCTTTCCTTTACAAGCAGGAAAATAATTTCTCTCTCTTTATTTGAGAAAAGTGAGAAATATACTGAATGCAAGCAAAACTACAGAGCAAAATCACACTCTTTCTGATTGAACCAATGGATATCCGCGGCCCCAAATGGGGCCCAAAAGAATTTGCGCGCAAACATACTACTCCCCTTGGGGCTAAGCCCCCCCTTTCTTTGAATCCTAGAAACGCCCCTGTTAAGGACATTTACTTTTAAACTGACACACTGTATGTGTATGTGGTTTATCTCTTGAGCAGATGCTCAGTCACATTCCATGAGATTTGGTTCAGTCAGGACAGAAGCAGGCAGCAGTAATCTCGCCCTGCTTGGACCGAGTTCATGGCCTTTCCCCTCCGTCTCCTCCGTATGCCTTCCCGCTCCCCACTGTGCACCGTTTAATGACAGTCTTAAAAATAAGCTTCAAGAAAAGAGGGAAAAGAGACTGCAGACGTTTGCTGCCCCACAGGCCGACTCTGGTGGAGGAAAGATGAATCTGCAGTGCGACCGCAATCTGCTAGCTGAACTCGCCAGTGACCAATCGCTGGCTTTTAGTTGCCAGAACAAATCACACACCAGCGTGTCGATGTCTTTGTGACGAGGCATGAGTGTATGTGTGTGTGTGTGTGTGTGTGTCGTGTTTTGGAGAGAATTCACACACTCCCTCATGTGAGGAGTGCTACAGACACGCCCCGTTTCAAAACCACCGCTGAGTAATGACGATGTAGCCAACAAAGCAGGAAAGTGAACCTCTCATCTGGAGCAGCACTTTTGTAGTCGGGAGTCATTGAGTACAACTCTAAACACAGTATACTTGTATCTATGTATGTATGTATGTGATGTGTGTGAGTGTCCTTTGCATATAGCCGGGGAACCGTTAACCCGATCTACTTCAAACTTGACAGGTATTGATTTGGGACCCAAGGACATGTCAAAGTCAATGTCAAAGTTGGTGCAATTTGGACAAGAGACACTTTCAGTATTGATACACTTTGAATAAACGAGCAAACAGCGCTCTGTGCAGCAGCGGGGGCCGGTCTTCAGGGCTCTGCGGACTGAGTCAAGCATGTTGTCCGTATAGTGGGCCTTTACAGGCCACAGGTGATTGACTGCAGTTCACAATACAAAAGACACGGTTCTTCAAGGTTTACTTCTCCCTGAAAACAGTCAACACTCTCTTTATCACTTCAACTTTCCCTGAGAGCAGGAGACAGGGCGAAGACTTGTTCCTGCGAGCGAAGAGGACATCTATAATTTAGCCTCACATCAAAACAACAAAACAGCTCTTTTCAATGCTCATGAATGCAAGCGCGTTGTATGAATAGCCTACGTACAATCTGTACACACTGGACGAAATGTCTTTCTCTACCTGAGCTCAGGTCCTTATATAATAGACGGCAGATTTTTCCATTGACTCAAATGGTAATTATATAAATCCTCTGTATGTGTTTGGCAAATAGAGATAACATGTTGAAAGTGTTGTTTTCACTCGGCATACGCGTGTTTGTGTGTGTAAATGGGAGTTGTTTTATTATAGGCCTCGTCTGTGTGCTGACTTTTATTAGAGCTGGTACGTGTGTACGGGCTGTGGATTATAATTTAAGGTGTTGTGAACATACGAAGCTGATCTACATCCACCGTTAATGATGCTGGTGATGTATGGGAAAATACCAGACTCAAAGACATCTACTCCCACACTGATTTTTGCATACTGGGGTTGCTCCATGTTCTGCTTTTGTCACCTTGGATTCTTTTTTAGGGTTGTTTTGTAGCCAGTATTGCTTTGTGGTTGGCTTCTGGTCAGTTTAAATGATAGTAAAGTGTCCTTGTCTCCTTGTGAAGAACTTTTGTTCAGTGTCTCCCACATATGTAATTTGACTTTCGGGGGGGATAGACGGATGGACACAGCGGTTGGAAACTAAAAGTGGGGACTGAGCCGACAGCATGAGTGAATTTGTGACATACCACAGGATGTGGCATCTGTTTCTAATGAACAAAAAGAAAGGAAACATTACCAGTGTTTCCTTTGTATCCATATGTAGCCTATATTCATGGTGGCTGTAAACAAGCTAAACATCTTACTGCGTCTGTCTCCCTTGCCTGTTGTTCCTCTGATTCTCTCTCCACTCCCTCTGGTCAATTCAACCTCTCTCGTTCCACCTCAGCGATATCGGACAGGCAGAGACACAAGAGAGGCCCGTTAACTTTCTGCTGGTGTAAAGTTCCACTGGAAAACATGACGACCGAACGTCACCTCAACCCAAGGACAGAGAGGAGGAACGATGGCCACAAAGAGACAGTGAGAGAAACTCATCCACAGGCGTGTGTGGAGTGGCGACACCAGCCCAGTTATCAGACTCGCTCCCTATAATGAGACATTGTCTGAGCACTAACGTAGAAAGTGTTGGCGTAAATCAGCCTTTCATTTGCCGATAATGGGCACCTCCATTAAGTCAAACAGAGGGTATGGTTGTCCCGATCACGTCGTTGTCGTACAAGTGCGCATTATCTCTCGGTCCACGAAATGTCTGATGGATAATGGAGTGTAATTACGGTAAACCTTTTTCTGCCGGCTCAGTTCTTTCCTATTGTATTTCACTACATGGGCTGTTTAGATAAAGAGGAGTTCCCCAAAGCTGGACACGCTACGTGACCTAGTGGGCTTCATAGGTAGCCATTATTGGCATGGGGACTTGGTGGTTGACTTTTCTTTGTCAAGCCTTTCTACTTCATGACGGAGAGGGAAATCAACGTCTTTTGAAATCCATCTGAAAGTGTTTCATCAGCCATTTTTGAAACACCAAAAGAACATTTAGTGTCCTTTTGTAATTTTTTATCAAAGTACACCAATAGGCAATGATGATGAGCATTAATCTGTTTTAATCAAGTCTAAAACAAGGATGTAGTATTCTGGACAAAATCTATATAGCATAATGTCTTTGCCGTGAGATTAGAGCTCTTCAGGAATTAGGACAAACAACCCTGTTATGAGCTTGGTGACTATGCATTTCTGAGATAATCTAATGGGTTTGTAAAGGTTTATGAGCCCAAATCAGGAGGATTTCTCAACCTGCAGAGAAGAAAATAATCTTTTGAGCTTCTCTATCCTCTAACGAGGGATCACCACACCTACTGAGCAAATAACAAAGATATTTAAACTCAGCTAGAAGAAGGTGCTGATTCTGTGCACTGTCATACTAGTCAAATACTTCCAGCACACAGCAAGTCAGTAGTGTTTACTTCTATGTGGCAAAACAACTGTAGACCTGACCTGGTCGGGCTTAACCTGGTCAAAATAAAGCTATGACAGATTGTTATTGTCACTCCCCAACCTCTGCTGTGATAAAGTTAGTGTAAACTCTGTTCGGTGGCACTGACCAAGCTGCATTACTTGAGTTTGGAGTGAGAACAGGTTGGCTGTATTCACATACTACATCTGGGTGGGCTTACTGAACTTTTCTTAGAAGTGAAAGGAAGAGATGCTGTTGTATCATTATAAACTGCGGTGAATGGAGGGATTATGAACTGATGAATAAGCTTATAAAAGACTAAAGCAAGGTGACATTTTTATGCACGGACCAATTGGCGTCTTGTGAGGAGCTACTGGCAGCTACGAGCGTGGCTTAGGTGTGTGTGAGGCGACACAGAGAGGCGACTGTTTGTTGTAAACAATAGAAGTTAACGTTGATCCTGCGACAGCATCAGCTACATCAGAACCGGAGAATATTTCTTCACTTGTCTCGACTCGCTTCGATGAGAGTTCATCTTACAAGTATTGGTAGTTTCCAATGACGGCTTCTCAGATGGTTTCTGTGTAACAAACCATCCGACGGTTCAGGTGAATCAGAACTAGTTCATGGGCAGAGCACTTATTTAACAGCAAGGCACGCTATAAGCGCTAATAACAACAAGAACATGGCGATAAAACAGAGGATTTGCTGAAAAGAATAGAATGAACAAAAGCTGTTTTAAGCACGGCTGTCTTATTACTTACCTTAATACCTTATTGAAGGTAAGCATTTCTCTATGTTTAGAAGCCAATAATGTGGCAGCTCGACCCCACTTCACACTTCATCCCTCCTGCTGCTCAGTCACCTCACACAGGGAGAGGAGTCCCACTCATGCTTGTGTTTCCTCTTTTGTGGTTCCTTCCCTTCGTTCACAGCTTCATCCAGTAGGATTTCTCTGCTCAGCTGCTGCATGACATCAAGGAGCCAGAAAAAGCTCTCCGACACATTAGCTCTGGTCCTTGCCCCAAAAACCACCACAGCATAGAATAGTGTCTGTGTTTTTGTCAAGCCTTTGCCATTACTTCTTTATTATCGCTATTTTTAGCTCTCCTGAACAAAACAGAAGATGTGACTGGTCATCTGATGTTGTCGCGACTTGTTATTTGAATGTGTCAAACAACAGCACCAAGGCTTTTGGGTAATTACTGTTTTACAGTTGTGGAACAGTCGTCACGCTCTTCTCCCTTTCCTTTGAGGTGTTTTACATTTTTTTATCCTGTTTGGTTGTTTTCACATAAAATGACGAAGGTTGTTGGTGTCTTTTGGATTCTTTGTTGTGTACGATGGGATATTCTGAGAGGTGTTAATATCCTGTTATATTCTGCTCTTCTTGTTTTCCCTCCCTTTGTTTCTGTTCTTTTGTTTTGTCTCTCGCTCTTTCCTTCTGTCTCGCTCTACTACTTCTACCCACACATTAATCTGACTGCAGCCTCCAAACCGAAGGATTTGACAGCGCAAGTGCTGAGAGAGGTCGAAAGAGTTGAAGTCAAAAAAAAAGTGTGAGTTCAGGGACGTGAGACACGAAAGTTCCGGCAAGCAGACAAAAGAACTCCAGTTTCCAAGACAAGGATTGTTCTTTTCGTTGATGAGTGTTGATGTGTGTTGAAAGATGTGTTAGGTCCAATGTCGACCACACTATACGTTAACAATCGCCTGTTCCATTATAAAACACATCCAAGCCACAACACAATACCATTACGTAACATCACTCGCACTAGATAAAGATTTAGTGCCATAAATAGCCATGAGCTCAGACAAAAGGCCTTGCAGACATTTCCAGTTAGGGAATGATGAAATTGAATTAAGAGATGCTGTTGTAAAACTATGCGGAATGGAGGGATTGAAAACTGATGAATTAGGAGAAATTTTGGAAACAGAGTTATTCACTCTCTTGGTGATTTTACGGGAGTTTATGTTTGGGGCTATTTATTGAGCTAAAGTGTCTGATTTTGTTACCTTTGGACAGAACGAAGCTTGCTCTTTCCCCGCTTCCAGTCTTCATCCTAAGCTAAGCTAACTGGCCTCTGGCTGCAGCTTCATATGAGTGGTGCACAATCTTCACATCTAACAATAAAACGTGTTTTCCAAAATGTGGAACTTATTCCTTTAAAAAGACGAATGTCGAATTCTGCACCGCTGTTTGTCCGAGCGGCACTTTGTCACAGACGGACTTGGTGGAAGAGAAGGATGGGTGTTTGAATGCGGACAAGGCCACGTGGGGACACAGGGGTGGTCATGTGCCATGTAGGTCCAGTGGTAGTTCCACGTGTGGCGGTCACTTCTGTAGTGGGTTTTTGGGCAAAACCTCAGACAAATTGGATTTAAATCCAATCACACGCAGACAATACTGGCTTGGAACGGCTGGCTGTGATTGGCTAGCTTCTGAGGACAGTGGTCAGGGAGCTGGCACGTTTAAACATCCTTTTTTGGACCTGCTTTCACATGCATTTTGTATTTCAAACATTTCACTGCATGTGTTGCTCTTGCATGAAATGACTGCTTTTATCTGTGGATTGCAAACACTGGAAATGGTTAGCAAACTGCTGGTCTACTTTTTGTTTTTCAACGAAATATGTTTGCATTAGCTGGAATCCAGTAAGGGAAGACTTTTTAATGGTACATAATGGAAGAATGACTCTTTTTGGGGCACAGTTTTGCTTTTGTGTCCCATACTGGAATGTACAAGCCTTTTCAAACTGGTCAATTGTGAAGTCAATTGTGAAGTCAGCGTGCTGTATGATACTGATTTCGGATTGCATGCACAAATCAGTTTCACCTTGCTCTGCTGGACCGTTTCAGTCACTGCACTTCTGGAGGTCAAGGGAGATCCTCTGGGGAAAACATTCCTCTCCCATTCGAACCCCGTCCAAGTTGTTACTTGACACTTTCCAAAAACAGAGGTATTTTTGTTTTGCTCTCTCTATCATTGTCGTTTTTATTGATCATTTTTTCATTTTTTTCCGGTTGTGTGTGTGTTTGCATAAGTGCATAATTATGAGCGCGTGTTATGACATGTAATTAGCCTCTTGCTCTGGTCTGTATGGCATTTTAATAAATGCTTCTATATATACCGTATCATGCTATCTGGCAGAAATGTAAAAACAATTTAGCACTCCCTACTACTTTCTCCTCTTTCTGTCCCTCTCTCTCGTCTCCCCTACAGCTCTGTCGGTCCCTCAGTCACTCAAGTTGTTTTTTCAAACTAGTGCTTTTTTCTGTCCTCGCTTTATCTGTCTCCTGCTCCCTCAAATTATGCTTCAGTAGCCTGTCATTGGCATGAGGGCCTTGCTGTACCAAAATCATAAACTAGTTAATTTCTTTCTATTTTCTTGTTCGTATAAGGCACAGCTTGGTGTTGGCTGGATGTTATGGCATTCCAGATGTGTGTGTGTGTGCGTGTGTGTGTGTGTGGACATATGTTTGTATGTGTGTCACCTGCATGAACAAGAATAAATTAGTTCGCAAATAATGTGTAAAAAAGTATGTTAAGGCATATCACCACACCCTTACTGCACACATATACTAGTGACATGCTGCATAGGTGCATGCGCGGTGTGTCTTTACACATAGAAAGAGAATAAATGGGTTTGAGTGGAAAAGCGTTGATTTCTTGCTAACTAATGTTTAAAACATTATGTTTTGCTGCGCGGTCAAGAGGCGCATTAAGGTGGCCTCACCCTTCAGGCACACTTATGACACACACACACACACACACACACACACACACACACACACACGCTGTTTTAGCTGTGATAGAAGGGGCATGTCCCAAGGATGTCAGGGGTGTGTCTGTGGTCAGAGTGACAGTATAAGACACAGGCAGGTACATTGAACCTTCCATTCAGCTACACTCGACTTGAGATTTGTGTGACTTCTCAAGTTGCATTTTAGTGTGAATTCTGTCTCACATTCTGAACTTTATGTAATTTCAGATTTTCTAGCTTAATTTTGTAGCTGTGAAGTCCAGTAGAACATTTTGCGAGTGTCCAAGTGGCACCAAATAGGACTTTTAACCAAGTGCTTGTCAAGACAGCTGTAAGAAAGTTAGATTTGAGTTTGGCGCTGACTCAGCATTTCTAGCAACATACACAGCATCCTAGTTGAGTTGCCAAGGCAACTGTGCCAATCAGCTGCAAGTCTGGGGTAAGCATGCTGCTCCGTCTTTCTCCGCTCTTTACCATTTTCTTCTTCTCTCTCCTATTCTCACGTTCTTTATCTCAGGCCTGAGCCAAAATGGCCGTTTCCATCGTTGTCTGTTCTTTTCTCCTATCTTCTCTTTTGTTTGATATATTCTAAATGCTTCTTATGTTTTCATTTTGGTCAGTGGCTATTTTAATATGTAGTTATCTTACAAGCCTGTTTGGGTCCAACCAGTCCATCAGCTACATTTTCGCCTCTCTGATAATACTGCTCTTGGGTGAATTCAGTCTTATTTTGGTAGTTGCTTTATCAATAAGATGTTGTAGGGCACACGTTGGATGAAGTGATTGGCACAGCATTTTGACAAATTGTTATAACAAGTTTTTCTTAGGATTCTAGATTGTCAGTCTTGGAAATGCATATATTTCCTTAATTTATTCTTGGGTGTATATGATGTGTCACACTCTAGACCTGTTACCAGTTGTTCAGTGGACTGAGTCAAGCTAATCTGGAGTTTAAGTTTAGATTCAGAACGGCTTGTAGGAATAATTATTCAGAGACACTTCAGCACATTTGCTGTCACAGAAATTGAATCCTAATCTTCCGCATGTTGGGTGGCCACCCTGCTGACAGCTCTGCTGCCTTTTTAATGTAACAAAATATATGTTGACACTACATGATTTAGGCACGTTGCATTAAGCAGTGAAGTCTCAAACGTGAAGGTGAGCCAGTGTAAGTGTCTCATTGATAGGTGACCTCAGGTTAGATTTCATCTTTGTCCATGAAGTTATATAGAAGCATCAGTTAAAGGGCAGTAATATATATCTTGCCGAACACTTTCTGTGTGAATAATGTTTATGTATGCGGGCACTATAGGGATTTCTAACTTTAGAGATGACAACATTGCTTTGCTGTAATATAATCTGACTCATATAAGAGTTTTTCCTTAGATTTATTTCCAATAACACTGCAAAATAAGGCAATACAATCATCCTCATCACTATGTGTTTGTAATCTCTATCACGATATCACTTAGTTTTGATGACATTAATAAATAAAAATAATTGGGTTTTTCTGACTTACCTAAATGTCCATATAGACTCATCCCAGGGGCAGCATGTCAAGCATTGAGAAAGTCAGTATGAGTTGGCAAATTAATATGTTTATCATGAATAATTTCATTAAATGTGTATGCGAGTGCCTACTGCCCTGAAATAGCCACAGAAAAGCCCTGGTTCATTCACTCCTGTCCATAAATAAACCTGATTCATGTTAAATGTTATTTACAGCATTTACAGCAGCTCCTTACCTCCCTGCCACTCGAGTCACTCCACTCTGAATGAGTCGCAAAAAATGACTCAGGTGTTTTTGTCAGCGTGCGTGTGGTATAGTGTGAGTGTGCATGCTTATGTACTGTGTGTGTCCGTGTCACAGGAGTGTTGTAATGTCATCTATTTTGTCGTGTTGTGATATGTTGTGTTGTTATCCTTACTGGACTAGAACATATTCCTATACACTTAGGAGGTCAATAAATGATGTTGAAAAAAGAGCACAGTTGTGTTTGACTGAGGTGACAAGTTTTATTTTTATAATGCACTTTAAAACCCATGTTTATACGAACCGGACCATGTTTTACAATGGAATGTTCCTGTCATCTCTCTCCTTTAGATCATATGAACATAGTAGAATACATTGAAGAAGATGAGGAACCACCTTTATTGCTCAGCTCTCGTCCTTCTCACGGTAAATACGTGCACGCGTGTGTTTATGCAAAACAAAGAAAGGTTGTGTTCCTTATAGACCAGGTGGCATGTATGCTTCATGATTTAGTAAGTGCGTGCACTCAGTTTTACCGCGAACCTCGGCCGACTCATGAGCATGTGTGTGCATGTGCCTTCCAGGTGTTCGGCTGTGGTGGGACTGCAGCAGTGCAGTGTCGGCGGGGGGAAGGATGTGTGTGTCTGCACTGCCCTGCTGGCCAGGAGCCTTCCAAGGTAAGAGTACAAACCGAAACCAAATTATTCACTCATTCATTCAACAACCCGACTCGCTTTGAGAGACATTTTTAGTCCAACATGTCTCTGCTGTTAACATATCTGTTGCTATCAAGTGATTTATTGTTCAGTAAAGCAATAAGTATAGAGAGTGCAAATGAATTGTGTCATGTAAGCAACAGCCACATTTTGAATGTGTGTATGGATTGTTATTTGCAATATATATGTATGTAGTTATCTGCATCCATAAACATGTATGACATTGCATTATAATCAAAAGTTGTTTTTTTTGTCAAGGTGTGTCATGTTTCTCTATTTTTGCAGGTTGTATTTATGAAGTTTTGGTAGATCACATACTGTTACTGACACAACAATCACTTGGATACCTGTATTTACCTTTTTTGAATAGTCCATGAAGCTATGTATGTGAAAGTATAAAGATGTCTTGTTTCGATTCCAGTTAACACAGAGACTCTTAACACTCTGACAGCTCCAGAGAGATGCTTCATTTTGCTTGAGTTTAGAAGTGTTTTCTGTCTTGCCAGGCTTGTGGGCAGATCCAAAGGCCAACAGAGGAAGTGCTATGTCAGTTGTGCCCATCTGGAAGCTTTTCAGACACACTGGACTCTGAGCTTTGCCGCCCACGTGCATCCTGCAAGATCCTCGGCCGTAAGGTTGCAACCCCTGGCACTGGGACCTCCGATGCTGTCTGTGGGGACTGCCTGCCTGGGTAAGACCTACCTGTCTGCTTGTTAATCCACCCACGATTAAATGAAACTGTTGGCTTGACATTGAAAGTGCTTTGCTCGAACATGCACGTTGTAAACTTTTATTTGTTCTAAATGAAAAAAAATCTGGGGGTTTGCTGTGTCGACAAAACAAGGAGACACACACAAACAAACACGCATTCACCACAATGGGCAGGCAACATCAAGCACAACAGGACACAAAATGCCACAGTCTAAAACCGCTGATTCATTCTTTAATTGTAGAATGGTCCTCCTCTTTCTTTTTCTCTCTCTGTCCATCTCTCTAATTATGCTTTTTTTCTCTCCTTTTTCTTTTTCCATTTGCAGGTTTCACTCCACTGCCACAGGGGAAGTTTCCACCCAAAGTCTGTGTGTGAAAAGTAAGCAGGATCCTGCAGCATCTGTCTGAAAATGTGTTTTCAAACTTCCCATGCTGCCGGTCCATCATTCATTTCACAATCATCATTTGTTCTTCATGTAGCTAAGACCATGCTTTTTCTGTATCTTTTTTCTCCTTTCTCTCAGCAGCTCTGCGTGTCCGAGCGGTGCGTACAGTGGGTAAAGGTCCATCGAGCGGTGCAGGGGGGCCGGTCAATGGCACAGTGGTACGAAGCGCTGAGGAGAAGACGGCAGAGTACGCCGTGTTCGCTTTGGTGCCCATCTTCTGCGTAATGGGCCTGTTGGGTATCCTCATCTGCAACATCCTGAAGAAGAAGGGATACCGCTGCAGTGCTGACAAAGAGGGAGGAAATGAAGAAATTGCCACACCGCAGAAAGAAGGTGAGAGAGATCAAATGACAGGACATGGAAATATAAGGAAGAAAATAAAAGTTAGAAAAAATAGCAAAAAGATAGAAAGTAGCAGAGAGAGTGATTACTGACACTATGATTTATGTTCAGGTTGTTGTCACGTTCGCCCATAAAAATGCCAAATTAGCACAAACGCATGCACACGATGTGGTTTAGTGTTGTCAGGAGTCCGGGCAAATCCAAGCCAAGGCCAAAGGGCAGTGTCTTTTGTGTGCAGTCACAGTCCATGTATCTCTGTGACGTGACTGCACGCAGGTCTACATGGGAGGCTTTCTCTTTTCCTCTTTGAACTTTGACCTTGCAGGGTTCATGACATGGCAAGCATGCATGTGTTTTTCTAAGCATGCACTGCTGTCCTTGTAATTTTCCAATCTGAAAAGGGGAAGAAAAAAAAAAAGCATTCCCATCAACTCACTCACCCTACTGACGTCAGAGAGAAACAAACTTGGGTAAACACAGAAAGAAGTATGAAGAGGAGCGGGGGAGGGCAGACGAAGAAGAGATACTGAAGGATGAGGGTGGTATTAACCGAAAGAGTGACTAGTATCACTACATGGAAATCTTAAGAGAGTGGAGAGAGAGAAAGAGAGACACACAGGGATCAAGCGATTAAACAAGTGTTACATTACACTCCTGCTCTAACTGGTTTGCTCAGGCTCAGAGTAACGTGAGAGGTCTTTATGCCTGTCCTTTGTAAAAGTGTAAAGTCATGTAGTACTGGAGGCTCTTCATAGACCTGGAGTACCTCAGTCTTCGACCCAAATGGAACTCTTTGCTTGTGAGGTGTAATCTTGATATCAAAGCTGACACCATGGATACTTTTTGTATAGACCTGCATTGCTGTGCACACAATGTCAGAAGTACACCCATATTTCCTTTAAGTGTCTATTGCACGTGATGTAGGACTTTACCTGTGTGGTTCTCAGGCTTGATTACAAGGTAAAACCCTCAAGTCACATGGCGTACGTCATCTACTGTAGCATTGCTCGGAGCAGCCTTTTTTTAGTGAAGGGTTCCTGGTATGTTTCCACGTAGATCATTTGACATTTGTGATAAACCGTCTGCTGTGAGGAGTTTCATTTACGGTTGCACAAACTCAAAATGTGTGTCAGAGGGAGTTCATTCAATTTAGCAAACATTGCAAACTATTGCGTTCACTTGGTTGCTCATGCAAAAATTAGACACAGTGTAAAGCAATGGTTCATTTGGGAAATATAGTTATTTGCTATCCTGCAGAAAGTAAGATTAGATGGATACCTCTTTCATCTGTTCATTACACATGCAGCTACAGCCAGCTGCCGGTTAGCTTAGCTTACACAAAGATTGGATACAGGAGGAAACAGCTAGCCTAACTCTGTCCGTTACAAAATTACAAAAGCTGCCGAACATAACCTCTGAAGCTCGCTTTTTAACATGTTAAACAATAAATTGACATTTCCACACCTTGGTTCTTGTACAAATTAAACAAATAAGACATTACGTTTTAATTAGTGAGCTTTAGAGGTGCTGGTTGGTGGATTTTGCATTGGTCAGAGCCAGGATAATATTATCTGTTTCCCCGTGCTTTATTGTTTATGCTAAGCTAACCGCCTGCTGGATGTAACTTCATATTTAGCAGACAGATGTAAGATAAGATATACTTTATTGTCCCGTAGGGAAATTTGTCTTTGACTCCAATCCACATGCACGCATAGAACATAGATACAGTCATGCATGAACATGCTTAAATACACATGTTGAAAGTAATATCAATCGTCCCATCTTACTCTCGGTAATAAAGCACATAAGTGTATTCCTTTGAACAACCATTGCCTTGCAAAGGCTACATGAAGAGCTCATCAAGCTAAACAATGAATAAACTACACTTTAATATGTTATTTTCCTTACTATTGTGCTAGTGTCTATCAGTTACTGTCATTACATGTGTAAGCATTTAAACAGATTGAAAGGCTAAACCGGCTTTTCCCTCAATCCCCTGATGGTGGGAGGCTCAGAGGAAAGTTGTGTGTCAGCCAAGTCGCCATACGTTGTGCCAGGCATCAGGAGCTTCAGAGCACAGCTGCCACCCTCAACAGATCAGACTTTCTGTCAGCACGTCCCACATCAAGATACTGTTTGCGCTTGCACAACACCTGCTGCTTTGGATAACGTACTGTATCCCATCATTAGGATCAAAGAGTTTAGTTAACCGATGTTTTTCACAGATGCCAATATCAAAAGATGCTTTACTTGGATTTTGTTTTATCTCTGTGTGACTGAACCTGCTTCTTCTTTATACAGTTACACATACTCACACGTGATGGTTTCTTGATACAATGAGCGAAGCGAGGACATCCACGGTAGTTTGCCAGCTCATTGTTGTGGATTGCAGGGAGGACGTTGCTCTTTTGTTTCAGTTCCTAGGTTTTTATAGCTTCCGTTACCTAACATTTCAGCGAAAACCACCAAAGTAATTTGTATCTTTCATGGTACAAAGATGACAGTTGTGAAGCTGTGATTTCAGGCCTCCGCGAGGACAGACGGAGGTCATACGAACGGTCTGTCTGTCAAAGATCTCTGCCTTCTGTTTGCGGCTTTGCTTTGGTCTCTTCCTCTCCGAGCACTTTGTTGTGAAAGTTAAGACATCTAGAAACTCCCTAGCACCCATTCCCCCTCAGTTCTCTTTATCTGTCCTCGTACTCTCCATTCAGCCGATGTCTTGGCTCCTAACATCCCCTCCCCCACTCATGAACACGACACTATCCACTCATCTCTCCTTTCCCAGCCAGATCAATAATTAAATCGGGTCCTCATCTCCTGGTTTATGTCTCTTCTTTCCTTCTCCTCTCTCCTCGCCTTATTTCTATCTGTGATGTTCGTCTTCCTTCCTCTTCTTATATCCCCTTTTTTTTGTCAATTTCTAGAGCTTTTCAGGGTCTTCCATGATAGAAATGGCATTCTATTGAAGCTGACTATGTGTTCCATATATGAAACCCCTTTGTTGTTAGTTTGACTGAATTATTGATTGATTCAAAATGAATGATTTTAATTTAGGATATTATGCAGATAACAATATCATTATGACTTTTCATTACTTTGAATACTCTCAATTTCAGCCTTTATAAGTTAAAAGAAAGATGAAATCTACGTTTTAACGTGTCACAAACATGCAATGTTAAGACCTCCTTCACTCTCAGCTCCCCTCTTTCTCTCCTCCTGCGCAGCTTTGAGGACAGATGATGCAGTGGTGCAGTAATAAGCAAGTCTGCATGTGTGAGTGAGACAGATAAAGGACGAGAGAGGGGAGCTTAAGCAAAGTAAAGTTAGTAAATACAACAGAACGTGAGTAATATAAGGAAATAAAAAAACAGAAGAATAAAAGGATGATCAGAGGGCAACAGGTGGTTTTGGATGCTGCATGGGAAAAATGTACCTCTCTCCGTCTTCCCCTCGGTCGTTGTTATGTAACTATCCTTGCAGTGTGCTGTCTGTCTGTCTGTCTGTCTGTCTGTCCACCTGCAGTAGTCCCGACTGGGCAAGCGTTAGACCTAAACGTCTTACTCCAGCACTTTTTTTCATCGTCTCCGCTCAGGGGGAACACCCTTGGGCATGAATTACAACGAGGCCAAGCTTAAGTCTACAGGGCTGAAATCAGACTGCAGCGGTAACTCTGAACACGCAGAGCTGCAGACAGAGAAGAGTTTGACTTATGGGAGAGTGCAGTGACAGGGAAGCTGAAGGTGCAGAAAGAGAAAAATGTTGTGAGCCAAAACTGCAACTTCGTGATGACTCATCCTGCTCAGCCACAAGGGCAGAGGGAAAAGTAGAGTTTAGTTGCCGCAGCTTTTCAGTTTCAGCCATGTTAGCGCTACGGGACTACAGCATTTAAAACGACTGGTGACTTAATGTGGCTGACACTGAAACACTGAACACATGGGTCTGACTGAATAGAAGAGAACGAGTGCCACACTGTGAAATGGATGCCGTTGTCCTCGCATAGCAACAGCCACTGTGGCGACACAGCTATTGTTATAACCTAACAACAGCCTGTGACTGCTTATGCAAGAAGACACATAGACGCAAACGTGACAAGTGCAACACTCACATTTTGCTCTGTAACACACAACTACTGTACACACAGTCACCTGGGGGTCTGGTATACACACACACACACACACACACACACACACACACAGACAGATAGAGCCCTGTGTGCTTCAACATTGCTGAATGGAGTGTGATCGCTGAGTGAGCTATTCTGGACCTCTCCCTGTGCCCTTCATTGCTCTCCTCTCAGCTGCCTCACTGTGCTGTGCTATTATGGGATGTTCGGAAGGTGTTGCCATGGAGGCACATCTATTCTTTTCCGTTCACTCATCCACTTCCATCTTTATCAATCCCATCGTGTGTGCGCTGTGTGAACTTTGCTCATTCTGTCTCACTCTGTTACGATGGTAGTTTAAAGCAAATCCATCTGTTGATTGTGTTAATTCTATCTTAACATATAATAGCCCTAACAGGAGGAACATGAGTACATTGAAATATATACAAAAATATAAGTTTATATATTCAGGTTCATATTAGAGTGTGTTTCCCCCGAATATCCGACACTGTTTGGATCTCTGGGAAGTGAGATCCAAAAACACACCTGCAATTATTGCCATAGAGAACAAAACTGAGATTTTAGAGATCGTAACTTGAACTCAAGGAGCGCTTACTAGCTTTTTTGCAGGATTTTAACTGCATCTCACGTTCCTCATCACCAGATAGAGTTCTCTCAGCTGTCATCATGTGACCTAAATATGGTCTTCAGGCATTTATGTTGACTCTCTAATATGGAAAATATCATATCCTTTGTTCAATGCACGCACACGTTTTCAATACATATTACGATTAATTAACTTGTTAATACATTACATTACAGTCATTTAGGAGACGCTTTTATCCAAAGCGACTTACAATTCAGATACTATGTACACTGCAGGCACAGCTACGGGAGCAATTTTGGGGTTAAGTGTCTTGCTCAACGACACATCGACATGCGACTAGCAGAGCCGGGGGATCAAACCGCCGATCCTCTGATTGAAGGACGACCCCCACTTTCCACTTAGCCAGAGTCGCCCCCCACTTGATAATGTAATATTTGCATATGGCGTTTTTTTTTGTATTTGTGTTATATGTATATATGTCATTATGTGTGTCAATATACTAAAATGCAATATACATCGTCTTTCTGCATGCTTTAGGTAACAACTGTCCCTACATATCTGACGATCTGAATGAAGACACCATCAGTATTCTGGTTCGCCTCATCACTGAGAAGAAAGGTAGGTGTTGACCAGCAGTGACATAACTCACGGGCTAGTGGTCAGAGTCATTTCATCTCTGGTGGCTTTAGAGGGCAACACAGTGTCACCAAAGTACGTCACAGACAAGTTTCCACTGCTGCAAGCTCAGACTGGCTGCTCCTTATCTCCGACATTTGTTGTTTTTGAAAGGGAATACAAAGTTTTTCCTTTCGAGTGAAAAGTAGAACAAACTGTGAGTGAAGATAATGTATTTTGAACTTTTCCCAGGGAAGTTGTGTTTTCGCCCAATAAGCAAAAATTTACGGAAATGGTCTAAATGGTCTAAATCCACATCCCAGCAGACAAGTCTGATTATTCTTATTTACGGAATTGACTGGCACTGTCGGATTATTGAGTCTCATCTGAATTTTTGTGTGCGTTTCAGAAAATGCTGCTGCACTGGAGGAATTGCTGCTGGAGTACGAGAGCAAACAGATGGCCATGAGGAAAGCCTCGTCAATCAAGTATGAGACCACGCACCCACTTAATATCCGATATATGCTGTATACCTTCGAGGTATACTTTTGCTCATTCATGCTGCTCCATAACGAGCTGAATACAGAGGCAAGGGAAGAGTGGGAGAGAGCAGGGCAGGGGACATTTTGGAAGGAGGCTCCTGACAAGAGGCTCTAATAACCAAATCAATGTCCTCAATGTGTGTGTGTGTGTGTGTGTGTGTGTGTGTGTATGAGTGTGTGTTTGTGTTTATGGCAGGATGTTCAGGCAGAGAAGGAGAGAAAACCTTACCAAAAGTTACAGAAAGTTGCTCTTCAGAGATTTAAGCAAAACACTGAATAATGATATAAACCTATACATTCATAGTTTTAATGTCATTCTAAAAGAAAATATTATGACTTGGCTCAAGCTCCCAGTAGAGCCACTTGATATATAACTTTGGAAAATGTTCCTTTGCAAACAGGTTTTTATATCTTTGTATATCTCTGGTTATGTCTATAGCACATTTTAATAATACAATGCCAACTGCAATTTATTCTTTTTTGTATTTTTTATTTTTTTTTACAAAGAAAGAAAGAAAGTACTCTCATAAGCATAGTTTACATTTCCTCAGTGCAGCTCTGGCGTGGGCTGATACTTTGGCAGTGACTCACTCCCGCATGTCTGAAGAGAATGTCTGACACAATTGTAACCGCTGTCTCATGAGTCATGAGGCTTAAACAGCCAGCCTGGCACTAAGATCATTAGCTGTCACATAGCTTGAAGTCACACAGTTTACATGACCAAACGTAGTTGTGGTTGGACCTTTGGTTGTAATGTGCGGCCATTAAAAGTGCTCAAGAAGTCAGAAGTTAATCTAACAAATCCAGCAACATGCTGCTCCATACCACAGTCTACACCACTGTGTTTTCCTTAATCCCTCTAACAACACCATATAGATGGTAATTTGATCCATTACACTCCAGTATGTACGTATGCCGCATCTACAATAGTCAGAGGTCTCAGGGTCAGTGTGCTGCTGTAACATGTGAGCTTTAGATTCGAGAATATTCTGACACACACACATAATATTCACACCGAAATCTGGAAAGCTTTCAGATCCTGTGTGTGTGTGTGTGTGTGTGTGTGTGTGTGTGTGTGTGTGTGTGGTGGGAGGTTCTGCAGGGGTCACTACTGGTCATACTAGTACAACACAGGGACACACAGCTGCATTCACCTCTTTTGCTCTGCTTTTCTCTGCACAAAAGAACAATGGAAAGGCAAACACTAAAGAGGCCTGGGTGCAAAGAGATACAACTTTAGATTTCAATTATTCATTTATTTTCTATTTAAACACTCACACTGAACAAAGGCAGAGATGAAAGTAATGTTTGAATATTCTTTGGAGCTTTTCTCACTTAAAATACTCACTTATCTTAGCGTTATGCTTTATTACTTAGCAACACAAAAAACACTAATAAAGACTAATACATTGACCTCCAATCCTTTCTGGCCTCATCCCTCCCTCCTACATCAGCTTGGCTCTCCTCCATCTTCAATATGTAATAAACTATTCTAAACCCATACCTTTATTAACATGGTCTTTGTTAGTGAAATAAGAGGGAAAGTGTGTGTCTTTTTGTGCATGTGTGCAGAAAATATAGGTGATTTAAAATGTTTATTATGCTGTACACTGAATGGACATGGAAAGAAATGTTGTCAATTCAATGTTTAAATTTCACTCAAATATCAATGACGTTTACTGACATGGCAACCACCTTTTAAAGGTTGGTTTGAGTTCAATATTTTAATTTAGGGATATTTGTCTTGACTAAATTAAATATACAAATGCCTGATTTAAAAAAATAATTAATGTAACTGATCATTTGTTCACTCCCTCCTCATCCTCTCCTGCCCTTCCTCCCAGGTTCCCGATGCTGTCTCCTCTGTCCCCTTTCCGCTCCCTCCCCAGGCTGTGCCCCCATCAGTCCCACCTCCACACCATCTCTGGCCTCTCCGGCCTGGCACCCAAACACGGCTACCGCTGCACCCGCTGCGCTCAGAAGAAATGGCCCCCTGTCCTCATACCTCCCCTGGATTCTCTCAGAGATCCCCTGAAGGCTCCCCAGAGCCTGATCCTGCCCTTACTGGACAGAGCCAACGACCAGCAGAAGAGGCCCCTGCTGGGGGGTTTGTTTGTCGACACCCACCACACACAAGCTGTTGTGCCAAATACTGTAGAGAAGGAGGGAGAGCTGACAGTGTTATCTGTGGGGAGGTGAGACACGTCCATATTGCTTCATACCCAACACACATCTGACATGACAAACGAGGGCATGCAATGCAAATATTTTGTTACTTTTTCTGCTGCTTTTTACTGCAGCTCCACTACTTTTTACTGCATTTATTCAAGAGCTAGTTATTAAATAGTTTGTAGATATAAATTTCACCCACACAAGATATGAGAATTTGATCAAATATGATGCATTGTTGTAGATTTAAGTGTAGAAATTACTTAAATTATCCCCTGCTCAATCAAATTCAATCAGCTATTAATTCAGTATTAGTAGTTGTAATAATACAATGATAAATGATGTAATACTTCAGCTCTGACAGGGGCCATTCTGTTGCATGATTAGTACTTTTACTTTCTATACTTCATGTACAATCTTCAGATATCACTTCTATACTTTCACCTCTAAATGCAGGACTTTTGATTTTAATGGTGTATTATTACACTGCATGCTACTTTTACTTAATCTACTTTCTTAACCGACATAACTAAATATTTCTTCGACTACTGACACATTCACAGTCATTTGACCACAATCCAGTTGAGTTACAGAAAGGCTTAAACCATCTGTAAACTGTACAAATAGTTTTAATGTAACATGTTCAGACCTACAGTACAATATGTAAATAACCCTCAAAGATGATTAAACACTGTAGAAAGAGTAATCAACCTCACACACTCTCAAGCAGCTTCCAAACCTGTAAGAAAATGTGTGTTTTGTCATAAGTACCCTGATTGCCATGAATGTAATTGTGATCATATCTTGACTGCCAGGTTTCAAGTGGCTCAGATCCCCGAGCAGAAGCCTGTCACGGTGGAAACCAAGACATCATCCCAGGAGCAACGCAACTCCCTGTTTGGAGGGAAACCGTTCTGCTCGTCTTCCTCATCTGGCATCAGGAGGTACAACCTGCAACACAACATTTTGCAGCTTCCCCCTCTCGCTTTATTTTTGCTTCCATCCCGTCACTCGCTGTAATCACCTCTCTCCTCCCCATTTCTTTCTATTTCTGCACTTGGTTTTTCAAAGTTAAAGCTCACATTCTTCTGGCCAGCACTGAATTATGTGGTCTGTTTCACTGGGAAAGGGTGTTATACAGAGTATGATCAGTTAATCAGAGGAGTGTCTCTAAAATGATTTGGGGAATGAGCTTCTTCTTCTTCTCTGTTGGATCTAACTATCTGTTTCATTCCTTCTTCCATTCTGTCCTTCGTGTCCTCATCCTGCCACATCCTTGACATTTTGACTCTCTCGTTCAGGTGAAGAGACAGAGAGACGGTGTATTATACCGCTACCTTGCTGAATACGACCTCATCATTCACTGACAACTTGACAGCTGGCAAGGAGGGAGTTTCTCGACCATGAAACCACAAGGACCACCTCGTGCTGGAGGAAGTTGTTTCTATTCGCGCAAAGAGAGGAATATAACTGTATTTATTATCACATAAAAACGATATTGTACTTTACAGATGTAACATCGTAGAAGTTCCACTCCAATCACAGCTGCTTCACTGTCACAGAGAAAGTAAAGAGTATAGCTTTGTGATAAAAGATTGTCAACGTCTGACAGAGGGAGGCAGAAAGCCCCTATATTTGTGCTTCCATGTAAAAAAAATACAGACACAGGGGTAAAACACACATAGGTGAACACATACTCAAATAACTAAAACTGCTCAATCAGCAGTGAGACTGAAACAAAATGAGGAAATGTCAAACCAAGTTGTGATCAAGTGCCATATGAACTAAGAGTATCAAAGATTTCCTTACCAGACAGAGCAAAGCTGGTGTGGCTGAAATAATAATAACCTATATGATTATGGCCATAAGACACTTAATTAAAGTACAGCACTACTACAGTAAGTATTAGAAGCACAAAATGTTATAACATTCCATATCATTTTGTTGTTATAAATATCTTTTTATTTGAAGTTATCCAGCATCACGTTTCTTCTCACATTCGCAGGTGAGTCGAGGTTTTAGACCGTGAATATGTTGAATGTAGTCTTAACAGTTCAGTGAACCTTTTGAGAGTGTGAGAAACATTCACTCAGCGATGTGCACCTATCCACAGTCAGCATTAATAATAATATTTGCAACCTTTAAGCTATTAGACTATAGGTCCAAGAAGGTTGAGATGCGTTCCCAAAACTGTATCACAACATATTTTGTACAACACTGCATCCCAATGGCAGTTAAAGGCTGCAACTGTCGTTTGGGTCCTGGCGTGAAGAAGTTCGATGGGTAGATATCACTTTTGTAGAATAGACCATGTAAATGAATGTACATATGTAAATATGGGTGGGTATAGAAAAACGGTTCTGGCTTTTATAATTTTAGCATACAGTTTGTGTGAGGTGAAAGACAACAGCACTGCACCAATAAGTGACACTTGTAGTCCATCAATAAAAACAAAAACCTAAACTCCATCATGAATATAAGCGGATTCTGGTTAAACATCTGTGTCTTGTTTATAAACCTAAACACACACACGCAGTACACATATCCAGACTCCAGTTATGTAATCTCCATAACTGTAAGGAGCCACTCCCACATACACACACACGCACATTTTTAGTTTTTACAGTTTAATTAAATAAACCAGTGGCTGCAGTAGACTAGTGGCTGGGATGCCTCAAAGTCATGCAGCTCACTTGGCTTCAGTTTACATCCTCATGGGTTTTAAAGAGTTTACTATAATTATCCACTCATATTCATATTTCTTATTATGTTTCTTCTCATGAATTCTACATGTCTGGAGGATTTATTGGTTGCAGCAGTTACACATTTTTATTTTATCTGTTTTTATTACTATTAGGATTATTATTAAATGTTTTCAAGCTGAAGTGTTGCTGGTAGGAAGGAAACATTCATCTCATCAACTTTGTAGAGTGCATTTATAATATTTAATGTTTCTGTATGATGTTTTTACTCTTGAAATAAAGAAGAGGTGTATTTTAAACGATGTCTTGCTGGTCGTATAATGTCAAATTTTGGCGTTTGTCTGCTGTTGTGTGTGAATGTGTGAGGGAACATCTAGTGAAAAATTTAAAAAAATGTGTTGAAACTAAAAGCGTCAGAGGCAATAGACTGGCTTGTTTGTTTGAGAGTGTCGCCCTCTAGTGGTGGCCTGGTGTTCATTCGATAAAATGACCTCTGGTTATGTAAATCAAGTGTATACACTACCAATGATATTTACCAAGTGACTCAGCTACACTACAACTAAGGCTACTCTTCTCAAATACCCTGCTCAGCGGCGCAGACGCTGTATAACCAGACACTACCTATAAGAGAGAATCAATTCTCTAAAATTAAAGGAATATATGAACTATTCTACATCTGCTCTTTTCAGAAAATATCCCACAGAACTACAGTGAGTCATTCTACAGCCACTTGACACAAATTATGGCAATAAACAAATGTAGTGACAAATATAACACCACAACTATTTCGTTAACATTTATACATTTATTATAACATGTTTTAGTTCCTTCACATTTTGATGCAGCACATTCAAAATAAGTCCTAAAGGCCACAAAGTGATCAAGCTTACCCTCTTTGTCTGATATGCAGAAAAGAACGCTGAGCTGAGGAAAACCCACTTGTTCATATACAAACATCAGGTGCAGCCGTTGGCCAGTAGAATCATTGACAAAAGCCACATTTGTAGTTTAGTTCTGTCCATACATTATAGCTGTTCAAACATAGCAAAACTAAGTAAAATATGATCTAGAAATCCTTTAATGCCATAAGTTAGAAGTGTACTACATGATTTTTCAGTCATAACTGTATTGTCCACGTTTGATTTGGTCAAAGCTGAACATGCATTTATACTGGTCATAGATGGGGATCTGGATGCAGCGTCTGTCAGTGTCGGTGTGTCACATCTACCACAAGAGACCCGCAATAAGTTCTGTACTTTTGCAAACTTTTGCATTTTAACCAAACCTAAGTAGTTTCAAGGTATTAGATCAGAGTTGAGTTGTCAAGCGTTTTGTCACGCTCGTTGGTCTCGATGAAGATGACCTGATCTTCTTGGTGAGGTTACTGTGGACGTCCTGCCCAGCCAGGAAGTAAAGGATGGGGTCCACACAGCTGTTGGCACTGGCCAAAGGTCGGGTCACTTTGTAGGCCACACTGGAGGCCTCCAGCAACTTACAGCTGATCTGGTGAACATTTAAAAACGTGATATACCGAGCTCTTAAAGACACATTTACTATGAACGTGTTTGTCCTCACCTGTGAAGGATCGACCTGCCTTAGGTATCTAAAAGAATAGTAAAGGCTCCTGGTGAGGTGGAAGGGCAGGAAACAGAGCATGAACGTTGCCAGCACAACGATGATCATCTTAACCGACTTCTGCTTGGATCGTTGGGCTGACACGCCCCCCCTCTCGCCCCCTTCGGACCCCCAGCCAGGCTCCAGAAGCTTCCCCACCATGAGGCCATCGCACACCATCACCACCATGAAGGGCAGGGCAAACATGAGCACTGACACGGCTGAGCTGTACACCAGGAAGTCGTCAAAGAGCTCCGGGCTAGTTGTGTCGTAGCAGATCCGCACACTCTCCAAATCCCTGAAAAGGAGATTGCAATTGGTTAGGATTATTAAAAGGTAGTGCTGCCTTGTTTGGCATTGAATCACAGGAAAAAGGAAAGAGTGGTCATTTAAGTGTGTCCCATTAAGCTAGGGTACTTGGTGTGCCACAAAAATCAATCTTGATCACTTAAACACTTCAGTACAATAGAAGTAATGAATATAGTAATGAAGGGAAAAGAAAGAGGGACAGACTAACATACAAGTTCACCTAGTTCTTGAGAAGTAGAGAATAGGGGCCTGGCAGAGTAAAACACAGGCCCACACCGCCACAGATACCAGCTTGGCCAGACGAGCGCTGACCCAGTAGAGGGAGCGGACCGGATAGCAGATGCCAACGAAGCGATGCAGACTGATACAGCACAGGAACAGAATTGAACCTGCCAGAGTGATAGATATTTAATATACTCTTTTCTTCTATTTGCATAATATTGCATTGTGTCATGGTATTATCATGCTGCCTTAACTGTAACATATCATACATCAAACTCTTTGTATGGGTCTCTGCCGTGCCATCACCCTACCATATAAGTTGGTGTAAAACAGGAAGCGTATGACCTTGCAGAACGGCTCACCGAAGGGCCAGTCGTTCTCATCTGCGTAGTAGTAGATGAGGAAGGGCAGAGTGAGGATGTACAGAGTGTCGCACATGGTCAGGTTGAACATGTAGATAGTGGAGGGCTTCCAGCTCTTAGTGCGGAACACAATCACATACAACGCTGTGGCGTTCAGCGCCAGGCCAATCACAAAGACCAGGGCATAGCTGACAGGGAGGAGAATATACTTAAAGTCTTCTTGAAAGCGACAGTAGAAGGCGCTGAAATTGGTTAGGCTGGTGATGTTGTTGTCAAAGCTGGCCATCTCGGTTGTGAAGACACCTGAGGAAAGGGAATAGGTTATGAATATGCTGCATTTGAACCTGGAAGCATTTCACTTTGAGATGTTATCATACACACAGAAATAGAGGGTGGGGAGGCACAGGAAACGAATATGACTCGAGAAAGTGACATCAGCCTATAGTTTACAATTTAGGATGCCCCAAGTCTTTCACTTTGGCATGCCACGCTCAAGCATAATTATTACAAGTTGTACTTGTTCCACCACCTTGCCCAAGGAGACATTTTGACACCTTGTCTCAGTAGATTACTTAAATACGTATCTGTCTTACCTTATTACCTCTCCTCTCTTCCCTAAATGAAAAACTCTTTTCACCACTTTCATCAGCATAATCATTTTACCAGTAGGGATATCCTGCTGCACAATCACAAATATGAATATTTGGTCCTTTGGGTCCCCACAGAAATATAGTTGGCCTGATTTTCAAACAACATGCATTTTTACCTCAAAACAGCATACAAAGAAAATCAAAGATTAAATGTGATTTCTCACATTTCAGGCAAATATGCAATGAGTGAATCAAAACAAATCATCTGTGCTGCTTTTTGTACTTTTAATTGAAGCACTTGATTGTTTTTACAGTAAAATGTCTTACCTTAGTAAGCCTAAAGAAATATAGAAGCTCCTCCAACGCCGAATCATAAGAGAAATCATAAACCAAAAGCATCCTCCCAGGATCCACACAAATACAGTATGAGCCAACAATGACTGTCAGCCATTTTTTTTCTGTGCCACTGACAGAAAGTTATGTGTGTGGGTGTTAATATGTGTTTGGTTTCTCTGACTGGGAGCGTGTGTTATGTGTGTTAGTTTGAGTGTTATACTGAGAGGAAAGGTGAGAAAGAGTACTTAATGTCTTACCTGCTCCAGAAATTCTTGTGTATTAATGATTGCACGGCCCTTAACCTTAACCTTGGTCATGGCACGTAGGAGGCATGAAATACAGTACTAGCCTAAATGAATGCTTCCAGAGAGCCATATCAGTTCCACTCGCTGTCTTTTTTTTGACATTTTTGCCAACCATATAACAATATTTTGTAGGTTGATATTATTGTATTATATTATTTATCCACAAACACACCTAACACACATACACATACATATTACATGCATGCAGACACTGTGCCAAACCAGCTGCTGCTGGTGCCAACTCTTTTCAAGGGATTCTATTGTGATCTATTCTTGTAATTGTTCACTGGGCATCCACTTACAATGAACCCCATGACCCCATTTTAACCTGTCTACTCCCCGGTATCCTGTAGTAAGTCAACACACAAGAGTAAATTATATTACAAAATAGACAACAGTAAATAACCTTTTGCAAATGTATTATATTTTATATATATTTGTTTATGTGACACCATATGCCTATGATAATTTCAGTTGAATTTGGACTACAGGCAGAAAATGATATCTATATAATTATTATTACTGACAAATCAAGCGTGTAATCTTTGGTCTTTTGTTTCTTCTTCATGTGTGTCTTTTGTATACTGTTGTTCATCCTACACCGCCATCGATTTTTCCACGATCGACTGCGGCTTCTTGTTGCTATGCAGGTCTGCGGGACGCAGGCTCACGTCAGTGTCGGTCTTTTCTCCTTGAGCAGCTCGGGAAACCCCTAATCCTCAATGGATAACGAGTATATATTTTATATTTATCACCTTCCTTGTCGCCGTTATTTGCTTTGAAACACCTCTGTATTAATCGAGGTTACTTTCGACGGCAGGCGAGAGGACGCAGAATAAAGAAAAGGATGTGTTTCTGTTTCCAGTGTTTTCATCACAGCAATGCCGCGCTTCGCCACACGGGGGAGCCGTTGAGCTTAAATGCTTAAAGGGGTTCCTTGTTAATACCCCCCCCTTCCCTTCCCCTCTGCTTTCTTCTTCTCCGCCTGTCTGCCCTCCTGCTTCTCTCCACACAGTACAGTACACACTAGTCCTCTAGTAGTGGCAGCAGCCAACACAAGTGTGTTCAAACCTCTCCTCGTAGCTTCAGTCTCTGTACAAACGAGCCATTTATCATCAATCATGGCCGCCGGAGTACAAATTTAACTCCCGTTTCCCCCCCCCTGTCCGTCTGAAGGGGAGGATTTTTTTTGTTGTTGGAGGAGACAAAATTATTAGTCCCACACACTGATTTTTTTGATTTTCCTCTCTGGAATTACAATACTTCTCGCAAGGGAAATACCATTCATGTCAATACTCCAAAATGCAGCCGCCGCCGAGGAAGGTGAGTGATTTCCCAGAGTCCGTTATGTTTGTAGGCACAGATAATGACAGACAACTGTGCAGTAGATGTGTCTTTAATAAACATACACAACGCGTCCGACGCTGCAGGCATATAAGACAATTAAAGGGGGAGAAAGATATTCGCTAGCCCACATTAGCAACGTTTGCTAGCTCGGTTAGTCAGTAACCTATTAACATGAATATGAATCTATAACGTTGTGAGCCGTCAAACGTCAAAATAACGTTAGCTAGAAAACGCTAGGTGTGCTAACGTGAAACATACAAAGCACCTCACCACGTCAGTACGATAATATGATATTGTTGCAGTCCTATTCATGAGCTTACGTCATTTAGTAAAATATAACTTTAAATAATAAAACGTGTACATTAGCATTTGCACGTTAACTTATGGCAGCAGCGTTTTAGCAAACTAGCGTTCGTGTGTGTGTTAATGTAGCACCGGTTTTATTTTGACTCATTTGCATAACAAAAGCTTTCGTTTCTCCACGTTGTGATGCTTTTTGTCTTTAGGGAAGACCTTCAGTCCGTCCAGGGTCACATCTTCTTTTCTCTTTTTTTTCCCATCAAAGGTTGAGCTGACAAAAGCTAAAAACACACATGCTGGCAGAGCCATGTCTCATACTGACTTATTGATTCTGTATGGGCTGGGAAAAGACCACAGTCCCCATATAGTTGTTTGGCACTGATGTGTGTGTGAGGATGTGTTTAAGTTGCTTGTGCATTGCTTGCTATGAGTGTATGTGTTGTCCTGAAATAGATGCATAAGAGCCAATTACCCATGCTGTGAACCTCTGCACAGTTTTCTCTTAATTACCACATATTCCCCCAGTGCCAGTTATGCTGTGTGGGTTTTCTACACACACAGACTAGCCCTGAACATGTCATATCATGTCTGTAAAACACAAACACACACACACCTTTCATAAGTGAGGCTGCAGAGACCCCTATAGTGTGTCCCACTGTGTGTGTGTGTGTGTGTTGCTGCACCACTCCAGTCCATATTCATTTTGTGAGATCTCATTCGTCAGCTGTCAGCCTTCCCTATTTAGCTTACTGTAAAAAATACTTCCAAGCATAAAAAATAATTTGCAAAACACTGATGTGTTACTACCCCCGTGCAGTTGAAGCTGGCACACTCAAAACACTCCACAGCCAGAGTGTATCAGTATTTAGCTGTTGGATACTAATAATTTCTGTCCCAGTGAGACACAGACATCCCCTTTAGTGTTTTGTCTGTGTCTCAGCACATCTGCTTCCAGATTGATCTGGTTTGACTCGCATATATTAGTTTTTATGTGCTTTAAATTAAAGATGACTTCTAAAGAGGCTGAAAATAAGTGATACATTTCTCCACACATTTATCTTGCTATCTATCTATATACTCATCCATCCATCCATCATATATGAATAGTGACAAATACAGGGGTTAGAGCTTTTGACGCCATATTTTTTTCAAGATCAGCCAACAGTCCAGTACTTTTTAACTGGTCACAGTGGAATTCAACCGGACAAAACTTATCCATCATGAGAAATACATACAGTACAATGCAAATCTGTTCATTCATCTTGATATATAGATTTAACATCGTATCGACCAACCCGAGCTACTGTTTGGTTACCTGCTCACACAGGTGGGGACGTCTGCGTCAGAATCACTGTCAGATACGTGTGTTGATGTTTGCGTTACTAAACAGGAACCACTTGTCTGCGGTGCAGAGAGACCTGCATCATCCGCCACTACACCAGCTCAGTTCTTTCCCTTTAACATGACCTTCAATATTCTGGATATGTCTTCCTCCTTGCCTCATAATTAACATCACATATCCCGTCTCTTTCTCACTGTCATTTTCCCCTTCCGCTTCTCACCGGCCGACTCTCTTTCTCGCCATCTTTGTCTTTTTTTCTTACTCTCACTTCGTACTCTTCTTCTCTTCTGATTCACAAGCACCCCCTTCAGCCACTCTTCCTCTCATTTTGTCTCCCCCACCTCTGTCCTCACCCTTTGCCCTTCCCCTTCTCCCTCCCTCTCTCTCTCTCTCTCTCTCTCTCTCCCCCTGTGGGTTCTCTATGAATGATGGAAGGTGAAATCAAGTGAAGTCATTTTGCCCTGATAATGTAATGAGCCACTCCCTGCTTATCTTCAAAGACAGGGCACATGAAAGAAAGGAGCTCTGCAGTGTGTGTGTGTGTGTGTGTGTGTGTGTGTGTGTGCGTGTTGTTGATTGTTTTGCGTAGAACAGTCATGAATTTGCCCGCTGTTACTCCGGTGAATAGTTGGTGGAATTCACCAGACAATACACAATGACCAGCACAGTGTGTGTGTGTGTGTTGGCAGGAGTGTGTGTGTTTTGTGTGCATATTAAGGGGGGAGCTCTCTCAAAAGCTCCCGCTCTGACCACCAAAGTGAATTTTTGTATATGGCAATACAATGAGCATCTTTTCCTAATATAAAGGAGTCTGTCTGCTCCTAAATGCTGTTTTTAGGCCGTTAAAAGTGTCCTCAGTCACCCATAACTCCTCCATCCTCCTCCAAAAGTCTGACAAAACCTGGACACGGATTGTTACGTTGATGGATTACTTTTTTGTGATAACATTTTTATTGGCCCCCCCCAAAAAAAACATGCTGGCACTGCTTTGGAGTCATAAAAATATCCCAGCGCTTAGCTACTAGCTAGCTATCTTAATGTTGTAAACATGGAACTGTCCGTAGCTACTAGAATGCAAGCTGCTAAAGAAAGAACTAACTTATCCTGGACTAGAGTCTGCAGTAAAATCCAAGAAGTTATGTAATTGTATTCTATCATAACACATTCCCTAGTGTATTATTTTGAGATGTATATGGGGGGAGGGGGGGGGTGTATGAGTAGGGTGTGTGTATGAGCGTAGATGTATTTATTTACGTTGATGGATTACTCAATATAGAGAACATGATTGGCAGGTTGGTTGATTGATTGATTGATGGGGTTACATTGTTTATGTGTGTCTGTGCATGTTCATGTAGGCCACTGTGACTCATAGGCCAGCTTTGATTCTAACATATATATTGTTATATTGGTAATATTGTAAATAGAGCTGAAGCTATGTGATCAACAGACAATTATTTGGCAACAGTTTGGATCATCGATTAACTGCTGAGTCAGTTATTCAGGCATCTGTTAGTTGCAGTCCTACTGGATTATGTTGCTGTTTTTGTCACACACTTTTTGTGATTTCATGCAACATTTAATCCAAAGTAGGGGTGGGTGATACGGCCACTGAGAGGGAAAAAACGTCACGATAAATTATGAATGTGTATATGGCTGTCAGGCAGGTAGAGGCATTGACGGTTCACTGAACCCTTTCACGACCAGGAAAAGACAAGACTCTAGCGCTGCTAGAACAACCGAAGTCTCAGATGATATAATGAATTACATGAAGATCCTTTACTGGAAACTGTCTTTTTTTGTTTCCTCCAGGTCAAAGTGACACAGGAGCTGAAAAACACACACACAGAGCAGATGACGAGACTGCACTTTAAACACCAGAGCGAATGCGACCTGCTGGAAGACATGAGGTATGAACGCGTCTCACCCGCTGCCAGAGGATCTCAAATCTAGTCGCTGTGCGACTAGATTTGAGATGGACACAGCCATGTACAGAAAGAAGGAAACGACTAAGGAGTGAGGGAGGAGTGGAATGAGAAAGGAAAAGAGGAGTGTTGTCGTATTCTAGTTTTCGGAGAAGGACAAAGGGTCGGGAAAATGACGAAGGAATTTCCTGCTGCTTTCTTCCTGCTCTCTGACTTTCTTATTTTCCAAATTTCATTTTGTCAATTTCTTTTCTGTCTACTTGTCATTGGGTTTTTTTCTGTCTCTTTTGCTCTGACTATCCTTTTTTTTGTCTGACTCCATATCTCTCGTTTTCATTTTTTGGGGCTCAGCTCTGTTTACTCATGACGTGTGTGATTCTGGCAATTTTCCCTTTTTGGATTCTGCAATGGGAGGAAACCCTGGTTCTTTCACACGCTCTCATTTTCTGTGTTGACTAAGCATTGATTATTTATGACAGCAAACTCTCTGCTTCTCTGCTTCCATCCCTCTCTCTCTCTCTCTCTCTCTCTCTCTCTCTCTCTCTCTCTCTCTCTGTATCTCTGTATCTCATTTTCACACTTCCTCTACCTTCTCTCTCTCTCCGAGACTTCCCTCTCTTTCTCTGCCTTTCACTCTTGGGGGGCAGCTCCAGCTGTTCGACAACAGATTGCCTTGTTGCTGTTCGGTTTTTGGAGAGTGAACAAGGCCCCGGTCTCACTTGTGGGAGAGTGGGAGAGCCAGTTAGGCATATGCAAACCACGATGTGTTAGTTCTTCCAGTCGCTCAGGGATCGAGCTACACCTGCCACTGGGTGCAGATCTTCAAATCGGCTTCGTCATCCTCATGGTCGAACGGCGCTGCGTTCCTCCAGCCTGTTATGTTTTGTAATTATTTCTGATGACACATTCTGCTGGTGGTAAAATCAGGAGCAGCAGGGTGGTGCAGTGATCGGGGAGACCGCCTTTACATTGGACCTGTAGCAACAAGCATCTGCTTCGTCAATGTGTCCCCGAGCCACGGAGGCCCCGCTAGTTTCTCTGGCTGTGATGTGACACTCCTCTGACTTTTATTTATGTTTTCGTGAAATATCCGATCTGTTAGGGTTATCCGAGATTCAAATCGGTGGCAAGATGGCCGTTCAATATGCTCTGACTTTGACGACCGTCGCTGTTGTCGGAACCAGCTGTTTTTTTTTTTGCGCGATACCTGAGGTACGAAAAGGCAGCAGCTGGCCAAACTGTCAACTGTCTTCACCAATACCACTCAAATGATAAAAATAGTTCACATTTAGACAAAAAAAGAGTGCACAGGAAGAAGATGCACCCTGTGTTTATTTATATCTTTCTATTGTCACTGAATGATCTGTAAATACGTTATGTGACATAGTTAAAAAGATGTATGGCTGAAATGATCAGTTGATTAATCGATCGACGAAAAATGTATTTCTACAATTTTTGCCAAAGGTTCCAGCTTCTGCAATGTTTTCAGCTTCATTGTAAAACAAATATCTTTGGGTTTTGGACTGTTGGTCGTACAAAAGAAGACATTACATTACAAAATTTACAACAAATGAACACATTTATAAATATTGAGAATAATGGTGAGTTGCAGCCCTCCATAGACAATGTAGTTAATAATGCAGCGGTGATTTCCACAGGGAGAAACAGTTATTGACCCGTCCCCTATCCAGGGTCAGAATGCAGAGTTGATAACCGCAATGATTCCTGCAAACAGTCAGAGAAGTGACGACAGTAGGAATGTAGCCAGTTAGCTAACACCGGGCCGTTCACAGCAATGCCGATTGCTGGATATTGTCCTTAGAAAAATACACTTTTTGATGCATCTGGATCTGGATCTGAAACTATGCCTCTGACATAGTTTATGTCGATCACTTTGCTAGACTTTTGCCACGGTTGCTGGTATCGTGGCGATCAAATAACCTCTTCAATAACTGGACCCTACACTACACAAGGAACGCGTGCTCACACACTAAAACACATAATCGGTGGACGGACACACATTTTGCTGCCTAAAGCCTGCAGTAGATTTTAACTGTTAAATCCCCAAATCTGCTCTGAGGTTATTTAGCCTAATTAATCCACAGGCTAGCTTTAATCAACAGCCACACAAAAACACACACACA
>NW_022280054.1:4513019-4522992 GCF_004355925.1 Anarrhichthys ocellatus | reverse complement strand
GAGAGAGAGAGAGAGAGAGAGAGAGAGAGAGAGAGAGAGAGAGAGAGGGGTATGTTTAATCCTCTGAGCTGCATTTTAGCTGGACTAGTCTTCGGAGAGAGGATAAGAGAAAGAGGAGAAAACCATGACGAGTTGGTGGACTCAGGGAGTCAACTTGGTGTCCTCAATCCAGCTAAATCCCCCATACCCTTATGTCTGCCCAAACACACACACACAGTGCAAACCACAAAAAAAGGCAAGTTTTTGCTGAATACGAACATACTTTTCACTTTAACAATGGAGCTATAACACAATTTCAATATTGCAGTTTGGTTCTATTTGGTTCAATGTGTAGATTTTGATCGGTGAATGGAACGGAGTTGCAGAAAGGCCATCATCGTGACACTCTGCCTGACGATGGCCTTTCTGCAAAAGGGCAGTGCATGCTTTGCCCCGCAGCGCTGTGCTACGAGTCTGTTCTCGTGATTGGCGTGGCGGGGCTTTACAACAGCACGCCCCTCTGTGAGGACGGAGAGTACATGTTCGACAAGTTCCAACGTCATATGCATCAAATGTACCATCGTCTAGCCGGAGGGCTTTATAAAGAATACACAAAGAGCATCATCAATCACGGAGACGACAGTAGTGGGAAAACAAAAGGATGAAAGTACCAGGTTTTGTTGCTGATGGCTAGACTGCGCTGGTTAGATTCTTAAATTACAACTGGTTCCCTGTTGTAATTTAGGAATCTAACCCCCCCTCACCCCCCGACGTCTGTGTCTGTGTGGCACATTTGCATGAGTTAAAAGGAAATTTGTATTTCACGCAAATTTATTGACCAAATCCTCGCAAACTATCTGCAGATATCATTAAAACCTAATGGGTCTCCATGCTGAGTAGCTAGATTATAGCCTCCCCCAATTTGCACCCAAAATGCTATCAGAATCCTCATTAATACTTTTCACTGCAGCCTCTATAATTTAGGAAGCACGGGAACGGAAAAGCAAGGACTTGTAGGGGGAACAAGAATGAATGTAATGCTGATTCACACCCTGCTAAAGTGAGAAGGTGTTTGATGCAGTGCTCTCATGTCTTTGGTAAAGGTGCCTCAGCATCGGATCAGCGGATGATCCATATAATTAACATTGTTCTGTTTGGGATTGTGTTGTGTTGATACCTATGTGCCGCAGCAATCATTATTAATTGACCGCGTTGGCGCACTCCTTCAGTGTAGAGGCTTTATTCTCTGACGGATTGAAGTGTGACGCTTGAAATGATCTCCAGTTTGTGACAGAGTGACATCCACCAGCTTTAGCTGATCATTGTGTTTGAGAAATGTCTCCACAAAGATTTCTTTTGACGTCTCAGATTCCAGAAGCCGCAGCTGATCAGAGCAATATTATCCCAATAATCATAAAAAAATATGCTTAAAACTCTTAAGATGGCTCTAAAACATACTGGAATCACTTGCCTATAGATTTCTTTAAGAAAGAAATATTTTTATTGCATCGCAGACGCATCTAACAATCTTTGATAAGGTTATTTTAAATCATATGATCCCCCTGCAAAAGGATAAATTAATTCAAAAGATTGCAACTTTGTTTGAATCTGTTCTTTCTTACATGATCATTCCTGTATTCTTTAAATCAGGCCCTACATCACAGCTTTTTCAAGTCACTTAATGCGATATTCACGATGATCCTGTTAAATACAATCAATTTATGGCGAGTGTTTTTATCACAATCTGCCATATAATCCAATATCGTCCCATCCCCAGCTACGAGTTTATGGCCACACGCCTCCAGTTAGACTGAGAGGGAACTGTGTTTTTAAAGTATTGTGTCCTGAACGTAGACTGTATAAAATATGGAAGTAGTCTCTGTGACGTCACCCATATGTTTCTGAAGAGCCGTGAGCTCCAGCCGGTACCATCCTGGCAGTAACGACACAACCGAGCTCTAAAAAAATGGCCAAAGCGGTGGATCATTTATGGAGCTGAGGCAGGCCTGGCAGACAGCTCTGAATGTCCTGAATGATCCAATATTTAACTTTCTAACATAATCTAGCAGCTTTTGTCTCAACACCATCCGGGGTTAACTAATTACCTAGACGTGTTTTCCAGCGTCCTCAGAGGCTTTAGCACATTTGTGCAGGAAGAGAACTGGTGGGATGGGTTTGTAAGTCTAAAGCCTTCAACACGAGCATACAGGCCCTTCAAGAAGTGAGTCATAAGACGCGACTGTGGCTCAGTGGTAGAAGCAGAGTCGTCCTTTTCAATCAGGGGATCGGCGGTTCGATCCCCGGCTCCTCTAGTCCGTGTCGATGTGTCTTTGGGCAAGACGCTTAACCCCAAATTGCTCCCGTAGACTAGAAAAGCGCTCTACAAGAACAGTCTGTTTACCGTTTACTTATAGTAGTTTGTTTCAATCTTTTGATTTTGAGGCTTGTGATTTCATAATTGTATTGTATTCTGAAATGTGAGTGTCTTTTTCCGAAACACTCGCTTGGTCTTGGAGTGAAAACACTGCAGAGAATCTGCTCCATTGTCTCTCGTGGCGATCACGCAGTGAGAAAACATCACCTCCCTCCTCCGCCTCTCTTTCTGTCCGTGACTCATGTTGCTTATCCTGTTGTCACTGATCTCAGGCTGTGTCCTGTAGACCATTGATCTCAGCTGTTTTCCCACGTTTGATCGCTCCCCTCCTCTGCCTTCACACACACACACACACGCACTTACGTCCACTCCTAAGCACTTAAGTATTTCCTGTCAGACACACACACACACACACACACACTCACTCATCTGGGCATTTTCTTTCTCCCTTTCCTTTTTTCATGCACAGCTGATGCTGCTGACACTGCGTTTTGACTCGTGCAGCGCAAACACAAGTGATGGGCAGACAGAGTAGAGATCGAGAGATGAGGGAGGAAGAGAGGGCAAGAAAGCAGAGTGCAGAAAGAGGAAGGGATATGAGTTTAAAACAAAGGTGGAGGAAGGGTATGGAGAGGTTTTAAGGATAGATTGAAATAGACTGTGGGCTACACTAACAGACACTGATATTATACATTCTGAAGCTAAATAACTATTCAGGACTTAACCTGAGAGTTCTGTTTCCATCCTTGTTAAGAAACAAACAGTTCAACACAAAAATGTTTCGTGGCTTACATATATTCCTGGATGGTAATTGGGTATCTGTGAGGTATCTGATGTAGTGTCACCATGGTTGCATGAGAAGCCCAGGCATGTCCAAAGATCCCAGTGTGTGTGTGTGTGTGTGTGTGTGTGTGTGTGTATACTTGTGTGTACTTGTGTGGGACATACAAATCAAGTCAAGAGACCTTTACTAGCACACGAGTAGACTGCAGTACGAAGATACCGACGCAGGGGCTGGCTGTGTGTGTGTGTGTGTGTGTGTGTGTGTGTGTGTGTGTGTGTGTGTAGGGATGAAAGAAACTAATATAGTAGAATATAAATTTGTATTTACAATATGCTCAACATGATTGGTTATATGACTGACATAGCCAGTTGCAGCTACTGAACTTGATCACTTCAGTTCCAGTTTTGTGATTGAGTCAGAGCCAACTCTTCTTTCTCAATGATTTCCAAGTTACAAGTTATTTTGCGTCATTCAGATGAAGGCCTCAAGATGTCTTCATTAGGAAATGAGTCGGCTTTCTCAAGAGAAAAGATGATCGGTACGCCGTTGTTATCTTTTCCCTTCGCTTAGTACGTTCAAGTGCCTGTGTAATAAACAGGAGGTCCTGGGTCTAAATGTCAGCAGTGCCTTTTGTACGGTCAGCAGTTTTGTATCGACACTTGAAAGAAGGAAGCTTCAGAGGTGGATTAGGTGCGGGAACATTTGTGTCATAAACAGCCGGTTGCAGTCACTGCAATGTGGAGTACTCCAGGAAATTAAGGGATTTCCATTGTCAAACAAAAATGTCAAACATTTGCTGGTTCCAATTTCTTTAATGTGAGAATTTGCTACTTTTCTTCTTCACTATCATTTTGCATTGAATATGTTTGGGTTTTGAACATTGCTCTCTATTGGGGCGCTTCAGGGTACTGTGGCTTAGTTGTTTAAAGAGCCCGTGTCAAGTAAACAGGAGATGGGATCAGGAGGAAGATATAGGATTTACTTTTTTTAAATAAATAAAATCAAAAAAACTACCTCAGATAAGCCAATTTGAGTTATTTATCCATTTTCGTTTAAATCGTAATTTCTGTTCCGCGTACAACATATTGATTCAATTCAATACATCGCTTTTTTGAAACTTTATTTTGAGGTTGCCACTGGAAATATTGCTTCTTGATTGCTCATAGTCGTGGTGCTGTGGCTTATCGGTTGGTCGGTTGGTTGGTTGGTTGAGAGGCCTGACTTGTCAACATGATACTGGCAGTGTTTTTCAAAAGCACAGTGCGATCAGACTTGAGGAGATTGTTTGGTGAATTGCACAAGGGCCTGTCGCACCTAATGGGAGTCACAATAAGAGAAATAGTAACCACATCATTCAATGGTCAATGGCAATAATGAAGTGACGCATGGGACTTTGCTTTGCTGGTTAAAGCGCCTGCCTAGTAAACAGGAGATCCTGGGTTCAAATCGCAGCAGTGCATTTTCTACAGTGCATTTTCTTGTATCACAACATGAAAGATGGAATCTCCGGTGGTGAATTTTGTACAGGAACACCAATTCGGACATTGCTCACAAAGTGTGCAATAGTGGTGGGCGAGATTACCAAAGATCAGTATCACAGTATTTTTTTAGAAATCAGGGGGTTTTGTGGTCTATCAAAGTATTTTACTTGAACAGGTTTCCTTTACTTTAATTCCTCAAATTCTTTTCATCAGCAATAGCAATGCGTTTATGGTGATGCAATATGTTGCAATATATTGCTGTTTGTCAAGGTTGCCAAGCTAAAGAAGGTGCTTTCCGAGGGCATAGCCGTGAAGCTGCGTTCTGCTTTACATAGCTGCTCTCGTCTTTAGCCTCTGGTTATCCAAAACATATTCACAGCATGCTCTAGTGGTCAGTGGTAGTGGTGGGTTTTAACACACAGGAGTTTTATCCTTGAATGAATATGTGGCTTAGTTGGTCAAAGCGCCTGTTTAGTGATCATGAGATCGTAGGTTCGAATCCCAGCTGTGCCTGAAAGCAAAGTCATCTATTTAAACTGGAAAGTAGAAAGTTCCAGCAGATTACTTTTGTGTTTCTCCAAGTAAAATTGGTTAGTTGCAGTCACAGGTATCTGAGTATTAACATGCTAAACTCAAAGGAATTAAGACATTTTCATTATCCAATCATTCTTTGATTCCAGCTTCTTAAAAAGGGAATTACGCCCATTTCCAAAATTCATACAAGTTAGGTCCTATGGTTTAAGAAATGTTAGTAAACCTATAAAGTAGGCCTATAACTGTCGGAAATGGTCCACAGACGATGAATAGAGAACCATGTTATAGATGAGATCAGAACTGAGAACATTACAACAGAATAAAGCTCCTCAGGGTTAAAAAAAAACAAGAAGAAGAAAACAATATTTTTTTGGGACCACAAAATCCATCTCTAGTTCATTATCTATGGAGCAGCTCCAGACTTGATAACTTCACAAATTTACACGCTGCTTTGTTCATTCAACAAACCGTGCCCGTACAATTATCTGTGGGTGTAATCGTGTAAGTTATGTTTTTCATTCTGCACATTCCTGGGCTGTGATAAGAGCTGCCACTGTCTCTGCTGCCAGGATGTTGTGTGACATAGAGACGGAGAGAGGGGGAACTTTGTTGGGATTTTTACATGTAGTGAGTCAGAACGTGGGTCAATCTGGCATTAAGAGACAGAAAAGTCTTTTCATTGCAGTACAGAAACTATTAATGGAAGAAATATTCTGTCTTTAGTTTGCGTATATGCCTCTAAATAATACTTTGGGTCTTACAAGTGGCAGTAACTTGTGTGCTACTGGTTGAGTTTATAAAAGATTTTTTATATTACATATAATATTCACCCTTTCAGACTCAAATATCTGTCTCTTTGTCTCCCTGTAGGACCTATAGTCTGAAGAAGGGCCAGCTGGAGAGGGACTATGCACAGGTAAGACTGGCTGGACTTCTTCCATCCTGGGTTTGAATCCCATCAGGGTCTATCACCAATTCTTCAGATCAGAAAGTTCCACTGGAGGATTGGGTTCAGGAAAACTTGGAATGTGGAGTACTACCAAGCTCAACTCAAAGGAAATGGAGGGATTTCCTTTATCAAACAAAATGCCAAACATCTGCTGCTTCCAACTTCTTAAATGTGAGAATGTGCTATTTAATATAATTTAACTTGGAGATGGTCCAGTGCTGTAATGAACTCCAAGGGGGAGGGGACCCCCGGGAGGATTAGAGGATCTACTGTATTTCAAACCATTTAAAAATGAATTTGTAAAAACTTTTTTATATCAAACATATCAATTCAGAGATTCTTAGAACTCTCCTGAAGCCATCCCAAAGGTTCAGAATTTGGTCATTAAGCACTTATTATTTCATTTATATTTGGCTGCTTAGCTCATTACTAACAGATTAAAGCTCTGTGTTCACACTCCCGTTTTCCTTTATTTAGTATTTTCTGTTTTAAATGCGATATTGTTTAAGTTGATTCAATTCAATATTTATACATTTTTTGAGGTTGCCAACTGAAACATTGCTTCTTAATTGGTCATCGCTGTGGGTTAGTTGGCTAAGTGTCCGTCTTCACACAGGAGGCCGTGGGTTCAAATCCCAGCTGAGACTATCATAATTGAGGAGATTGTTGGGAAATGTGTATCAAACAAATCAGTATAAAAAGTCCCCGAAAGCCTCAACGCAAGTTCACATGTTATGCTTTAAGTGCTTAATGTTTTCAGTTGAGTTTTGGCTCTTCAGCACATTTGTTACAGATTAAAGTTAAACTGTTAAATTAATGCTTCGGAGCTATTTGTTTCAGGCAACTGGCCAGTATGTGAGAAGCCGAACACGTCAGAGGAGATTAAAAAAAAAAGTGAATGAAAAGTTGAATGAAAGTCTTGAGCAATAGTTCAGTCAATCCTAAACTGCTACTTTGCTCTTCTCATGAGGCCTCAAGCAACAAAGAATTGGCAAAGCAGAACTGATAATTTGCTGACTCTTTGAAATGTCTTCATGTAGTTAGAGCACCTTCTCTCTCTAATAGCTTTTTAAAATGGGATCCTTTTTTGTGTGTGAACATTGTAGATGCATAATGTTATTTTTTCTTTCGTTATATATTGTTTCGCTGTAAATGTTGGGATTAATCGATTGCTGGAAAACAGGATTATAAAATGATTTTCAAGGAAAGTACACGTATGTGCAGCCACCTTAGGCCGAGTACTTGTAACATTATTTATTGTTGATTCATTCTTCAACTGCATACAAACTCTCACATGTCCTGCAGGCCACATTTGGTTTCCCTTTCCCATATGATTTGGTTATTCACAGATGTTTAGTGTTTTTCAGATTCATGAAATGTTGCATAGTAATCATGAATCTTGACAGCGAAGGTTTATTTTGCATGTAAATAAGCCGCAATAATATATCCTCTCAGCACTGGATGAAGCCGTTACTCGGTGTATACCGCTTTGTGTTTTTTGCCATTTGCAATCGTACCAGCAAGCAGCCCGAGAAGATGGGAGTCGTCTCAGTAGGCCTCTTCAACAGCCACTCCCAAACCAGCAGAAGGTTCAACAAAGAATGTTCTCTGTGTGGGTTCAAACAGCTTGTACACACAATCTCTGAATGTTTGTTTAAATGAGGGACGCACCGATACTCGTATATATATAAATTTGATATATCGAGCTTGTCCAGCCTCAAATAGCTGGCTTGGGTGTCAAGAGACAATGGGGCCGATCTATTCAATTCAATTCTATGTTTCTATATCGTTCACATTTCATACTGGAATGTTTGAATACGGTTAAAACCTTTTGAACGATTCGTGGCTGTAGAGCTTTATTTCATTTTATATACAAAACAATCTGTCAAATAATCAAGAAGAAAATAGGCAGATTCATTGATAATTCATTGAGTTCAATTTACATCTGCTACCAGTTTTACAGCAAGTACAGAGTTACTGGTCTTCACTGCTTTAGAGTGCGACTCTAAGAATATTTTAAGACTTCTGCATTGAGTTAAGATAATGTTTGTGGAAACAGAGCGTTTCATCCCTTGAAACTGAACATAATTTCAAGCTAATGGGCCGCATCATCAGCTATAATCATCAGTATTCAGGCTTGAGGGGTAGGCAGTTACCAGTGTTTGTGTTTCTAAACATGGTGAGCAGGAATGGCTGCTTCCTTATACCCTGAAAGTATTTCTACCCATCAGACAGCCGCTGTGTGGATCTGTCAGGACGCACGAAAACCAAAAATCCTTTCCCAGTAGACTGCTGCGTCAGCATACTCCTCTCCCTAAGCATACGGTGTCTACGTAGAAACCAAGCAGCGCCTGCCGCCAACAGTGTGAATGACTCTTGATTTTTTTTTATTGTATTTTGATGCTGCTGAGCTTAAGCCCTCTCACACACACACACACACACACACACACACACACACACACACACACACAGATGGAAAATCCTCCTGTAGCTTAATGAAAAACATTTGAATACATTACCGATCCAGCTCTTAAGCACATATTAACATATTCCCTCTCTGCCGCTATCCACACATTGCTCTTCTTTTAAAGCCATCGTATCAGTGTGTGTGTTTAAACATGTGTGTCTTCATTTGCATGTAGTTTGAATGATTAGGTGTGAGTTTCCTGTGGTCGACCCCTCTGGTTTCAGACACTCATTCTCTCTCTCTCTCTCTCTCTCTCTCTCTCTCTCTCTCTCTCTCTCTATGCTCCCTCAGCACTGTCTTGTTCACCTTTAGAAATAGAGGTTGCCTAGCAACACCCCCCCCACCCTTCTACTCAGTAGGACAATGTAATTGTAGTGTGCGTGCATGAATGTATGTGTGTTAATGTGTGGCAATGTCTGAGTACAAACAAGTTTGGTTATTATCAAGTATAAAAATGTCATTATTGAAATTATTAATATCAATATGATTATCAATACAGATTGTGGATGAAGTCTCAAAATTGGTGTTTACTCAAAATGTCAATAGTTGAGGTACTATTCCACATTTAGAGTCCGAGCACTGACGATGACAACCAGCTATTACTACAACTGTATGCACAAAATAATCACAGAAAACTGCTCCCTAAAATATAACAGTTTATTTACTGAACAATACATCAAAAACATCTATGATACAATTACAAGCATACTACCTAAAAGCAATAAGCAATCACGGTGTGTGTGGGTGTGTGGGTGTGTGTGTGTGTGTGTGTGTGTGTGTGTGCAGCACCGGTCCTTTAACTGATAATATACAGTCTAGTGTTTAGATTAGGATTTTTATTTTTACATGTAGGCCTCTCTCTTTGCCCCCCATAGTGAAGTCCACATAAATATGAACGGGAAATTAATAAGCTAACTAATTATTTGCTCCCCTTACTGTAAATACTGTAACTAGCATTTTATTTTGGCCCGTCTGCCCTTTCCTCTTGTCTCTCGTTCCACGGCGGCAAAGAAATAGACACGAGCATTTAACAAAATAGAGGAAAAGACCGGAGGAAAGGAGAACAGAGCTAGAAAGAAAGTGAAGATGTAGTTATTTAACCTTTTGTCCTTTCACTGTGTCAGCGCATTACCAGCAGCCAATCAAATAGTTTGATCGGCGGCCATGTTTTCTGTGTGTGTGTGTTAGCGTGTGAGTGTTGGCTATTTGTCCTGTGTTCCCCTCCCACGATCAGCATTGCTGGAATAGTTTGAGGCTGGGGTCACACTTCACTGTACTGCCCAAAAAGGCCAGGCGGCCGTGGCTGTCACTGTGTGTGTGTGTGTGTGTGTGTGTGTGTGTGTGTGTGTGTGTGTGTGTCTCTCTCTCTCTCTCTCTCTCTCTCTCTCTCTCTCTCTCTCTCTCT
>NW_022280054.1:4511585-4513009 GCF_004355925.1 Anarrhichthys ocellatus | reverse complement strand
TCTCTCTCTCTCTCTCTCTCTCTCTCTCTCTCTCTCTCTCTCTCTCTATGTAAATCAGCCGTAACATTATGGGTGGTTTTCATGTCTTCTCTAAATAAAATGTGAATTTTTCAGGTTCAGTTGAGACATCAGATCTGAAGCAGTCTACCCACAGTAGAAACTCTGCAAATGTAAAACCACACTCAAAACAGAGTGCTTTGAAATTGTAATTACATTTTCTCCTCTCCATCTTGTCTTCTTTCCGTCTTCATCTCCTCCTCTCTCTGTATTCCTCTCATCCTCTCTTCCTTCCATACCTTGGCACATACCTCACATAGCAATAGCTCGTGCACACGTCCATTAAAGCCCACTTATCAATTATCTTTTTGTCTCTAATGGATCCAAGATGGCACTATTATGTGATCTACATTCATTGTTATCAAGGTTAATAGAGGGGAAAAGAAGTCTGAGAACAGGAGAGGGATAGCGATGAAGAAAGTGACGATTTCTCTTTTATCTTCCCACTCTCTCTTACACATTAACACATCACACACAAATGACCTTTTTGCAACATGTCATTGCTGTCCGTTTCAATCTTCTTTTTAACAAAAGCGTTCTGTATTCTTTCAGACAACACACACACACACACACACACACTAACGAGGCAGAGAAGTGCAGATGGGAAGAGACGGGGGAGAAAATCAAGAATATTGATTCAGGAGGAAGTTGAGAAAGTAAGAGGGTTGAAAAGGCAGACGCACACACACACACACACACACACACACACACAGAGAGACAGCTGATAGAAAGTGACTGAGCCACAGACGGCAGATAATAAGTGAGTGGAAGAGCGAGAGTAATAAGAAGTATCAAGGTGACTGTCTGCGGAGTTATTTCAGCGGAGAGAACAGTGACTAATGAATGGAAAGAGCGGAGTTATGGAGGGATGAATGAAGCATAGAAACTGGCTGACAGTCGCTCATGAATTATGATTTGAACAACATCCTCGACTCTAATTCTAAGGCTTTGCGTCCTCTTTACAAAACAGCAATTTAGTACCTCTCAATTATGTTTGCTCTAAAGTAATCATTAGTAGCCTGGTAACATACCTGGTAAACAGTTGCCTCAGGCCACTGAGTAACAATTGTGTCAACTTATTTTGACTTGTAATTGTAGTGTCTCCTATTGACTTATCAGTTATTTAAAAAAAAAAAAGCCAAATGAACTCACAGAAACCGCTTAGCAGTAATGCAAATATTCGACAATAATCAGCCTCTCTTCCTCTTCCTTTTTACTTTTTCTTTGTCAGTCAGCCCCAGGATATCCTGCTGTTTGGGTACCCTGTTTGCCCTCTGATCACAAAAACAGGATGTATGTGTGCGAGTATGTCTGCTACACTGTGTGTGTGTGTGTGTGTGTGTGTGTGTGTGTGTGTGTGTGTGTGT
>NW_022280054.1:4501826-4510833 GCF_004355925.1 Anarrhichthys ocellatus | reverse complement strand
ACACACACACACACACACACACACACACACACACACACACACACACACGTATTTTACACACAAATGATCCCTGTCTATACAGCAGGAAGGCAATTAAATCCCAGGCACTTCTATTGCAATTTTAATGTTGTGCACCCCCTCCAGCTCTCCTTCACACACTCTCTCTTCTCCTCCTTTTTTATTTTTTATACAAACACAGTCGCAGAGTCTCACGGTCTTTCATCAAAACCATCCACACCCACTCCACCCTTCCCTAGAGAGTGTGAGAGGTTGAGTATACTTGAAGCAAACATGTTTCCTCATGAATTGGACAGGGCAGTTTCTGTGCTGTGTGTGTGTGTGTGTGTGTGTCTACTTAATCTGATATTTTCATGTACGATGTGTGCATCTTCATGGCAGCTCTGACACAGCATGACTCAAAGTAGCACTGACCTCAACACTCAATTTGAGCTATTACAATATATGTACTCCAACTCACTCAGACAGTGACAGTGCTGAGGTAATGAGGAGTTCTTAGATGAAGCGCTGACTCTTTTTTTTTTTTAGAGGATTTAAATGGTGGGTGCCAGGGGTCACTGGCACCCACCATCTCCCCAAGGACTCATGCTCGTGTGTCAGCTGGAGGGAACCGAGTTTCAGGTCCAGAGAACAAGAGAAAGAACGGTTGTTTTTTTTGATGGCCCCATTCACCATCTGTGAAAGGTAAAAAGGGCAAGATGAGAGAGAGAGAGAGAGAGAGAGAGAGAGAGAGAGAGAGAGAGAGAGATGGACATTTGAAGCAAACAGCTTGATACTAGAGAGTGGATGAAGATATGTGGAATGTAATGATGAGGCCTGGGGGGGGTGAGGGGATCAATATTGTAACATTTGAGAATAGATCTGTTAGAATTATAATACTAGAGCTAGAGAGTGAAGGATGGAGAGAGAGATAAACAAAGAGAGTTGATAACTGGGAGGCTGATTTAAAAACAAAACAAAATCGAGAGAGCAGATTTCTATTTCAGATGGACGAGGATAAGAATGTGCCTTGGAGGAATGAATTAATATATCCCTACGGTCTGCTTGTCCTGATTGGGTTGTCGTATTAGTTGTTTTGGTTTGTTAACAACTGTTTTATTAATGAGGATTTGCTCTCCCTCCTACCCCTACAAACACACACACACACACATCCACTCCAGCATCTGCGAGTTGTCGCTACTGACACAGTGACCCAGTCCAGTAGATGTAGGTTAGCCTTTCTTGCAGCCCTCTGGGTTTCTGCTCACACTCTCAGGAGCTGACTGTGTAGTTATTGCTGCTGACGCTGAGCTGATCTATTTTGTTGCGGCATTGTTTACGGAGAAAAAGACAAGATTTTGTCCGTGTACTTGAAGTATAATGAAAACGGCACAGGAAAAGCAACCACTCTACGTATAGACACTTGGACAGAACAGCTCATCTTCTGCTCTGATATTATATAACGATATCTAATATAATATTGGTTACAATTACAGGATGGTATACATTTGATAAGGGGTCATGGTATTTTCTCACTTGTGCTTTCAGGCTCTGCAGAAGTTAGCGAGCCAATACCTAAAGAGAGACTGGCCTGCAATCAACCCTGATGACCAGAGAACAGACTACAGGTAAGTGTGTGTGTGTGTGTGTACGTGTGTGTGCGTGTGTGTGTGGATAAGACATGTAGACGTAGGCAGCCATATTTTCCCATAAAGCACAGCTGATCTTACAGCCGTTCTAAATTGCTTGCACCTTTGCAGTTTACAGTTTTACTGATATTAGTTTTGTGTTTGTTGATTTTGGCAACTACTGCAATATTTCTACACACACATCTTTTCCCCTTCCAGGTGCATGTATAGTTTCTCTGGCCCACAGTGGTGTAGAGAATCATAAAGTTAGCCACTCTGTGGGAGAACTTCATGATTTTACAGCTAATTATAGGAGTGTAAGTTGTAGCCATCCAGCATTTGTGTGCTTTCTCTCTCCTAATAGGAATGTGTATGCAGTGTGGAGGTCCTACTTAGAAGGTACAGTGCAGGTGAGCCAGTCCAGGCTCAACGTGTGCGACAACTACAAAAGCCAAGTGTCGGAGCCCGCTAAGACCGTCAGACTCTACAAGGAGCAGCAACTCAAAAAGGTGAGTCGATGCGTGTGCGGCGGGAGTTAGTCACGGTTTCCTGAAGCAGTCTTTGTTCTCTATCCGTCTCTACAACCACCTTCCATCACACTGAGTTATTGTGACTCATGTTGGTCCGCTCTTTTTCTAACAACTTTCCTTGTTTTCCCTTTTTTTCTCTTCGCAGACCATAGATCAGTTGAGCGGAATTCAAGCAGAGCTGCAGGAGTCGGTGAAGGAGTTGGCCAAAGCCAAGAAAAAATACTACGACTGTGAGCAGGTTGCCCACGCTGTACGAGAGAAGGCTGACATAGAGGCCAAGTAAGCTCCACGTGGCACTATACGTGTGTGTGTGTGTGTGTGTGTGTGTGTGTGTGTGTGTGTGTGTGTGTGTGTGTGTGTTATTAGGGATGCACGGACAAATAAAAATGACTAGCCAAATGGTCTCCATTGTCAGAATGAATACCATCAAGCAAACAAAGTTGGTTAACCTCACGGAGAGAGAATATGTTTGTATGTAAGAGAAACATGAGGGCTGAAAGAAGAAATCAATTACATAGTGGATTTAAAATAGACATTTTTTGTGTTTTATTCTTCTTTTGAAGGACACATAGAAGCTCTATCAGATAAAAAAAAAAGTGTTTTTCTGCAGCTTTCTAGGGTTGAAAGATTGGATAAATGATAGATTGAAATATATTATCATTTGTTTTTCATCTGTCGTTCCCACTAAATAGTCCACTGAGTAGTAGAGAAACTTGAGTTTCTACTTTAAGTTCAATATTTTTGAAGCTTTGCACTGCAACTAGTGCCGAGGTGTGATCCGTGTTGTTTTCCTCTCAGCCCTCGGCAGCAGTAGCTATGGTGACATTTTCACTTCATTGAATCCTCGGCTCCGGTTAGCGGCGCGCATCGATTGGCCCGTCGACTCTTTTCTGCTCCCGATCACTCAGCAGAGAGACACAGAAATGAATGCATTGCCGCCGTGCCGCTACGCGAGTGTACGTGTGTGTATTTCATTCGAGATGCGGAGACATTAGTCATCGTCAGGCAACAAGGAACACACGGGAAGAAGTTGGTGTGAATGCGGAGACGCAACACACACCTCACACACCACTTGGCTGCATAAAGCAGGGTTACATAAGTAGAAACAAACCACACAGACATCATCACACACTCATCATAATGCATCTGTAAGTCAGAGGTTAGAGATCAGAGGTATGATATTGTAGAAGTGTCTGGATCTTGTTCTTCTTCCTACCTTACTTTGTTTTAAATATTAGTAACTGTCGTTAATATTTGTGTTTGATTCGATATATGATTTTGTGCATGGATGCCTTCATGTGTATTTGTTTGAATTCAAATCAGAATTAGATCCCAGATGAACTCCTTTGCTTGCTCTGATTTGTCATTTCAGGTCTAAACTGGGTCTATTTCAGTCAAGAATTAGTTTACAGAAAGCAAGTGTTAAGGTAAGTGGGTAAGCTCAATCACTGACACACAGACACAACGCCGTCACTCCCTCTTTGAGGCAGAACTTTCAACCAAACTCTTTTAACACATGATACAAGAACGCAAATGGTTGTTTCACTTTGCTTCTCTAATCTCTTAGAGCTCTGGTCTGTTGCTATAATGCGGTAAAGCAATATCGTCTGTGTCTCTCTCTTTCTCATTTCAGTTGAAAGCTAAGAGAAGTGACTGTAACTCCAAGGCGACACAAGCCAGGAATGACTACTTGCTAACGCTAGCTGCTGCCAACGCTCACCATGACCGCTACTACCATACAGATCTACTGCACTGCATACAGGTATTTACATGAAGATGAATTCAAAGGATTGCGTGGTGTGAGAGAGAGAGAGAGAGAATAAACATGGACATTTTTGGTAAAACTGTACATTTCTGGGCAGCTAGAATTGTTGTTTTGAATGCTATTCTTTTTACTGACTTAAGAATCTCACGAGCTGATAATAGCCAGAGGGATTTTCCAGGAACGAGAACACATTTTCTGGTTCTAAATTCAAAGCTCAATTTGGGATGAAATGTCTTCTTTTTATTACTGCACAAAGTCAAACTCCCTCCAAGTAGTTTGAGGGGGGAAAAAATAATCATATATGAGAAAGTGATGATTTCACAGTTTTGAGCCTTCAAAGAGAGTCGTATGGAGCTCTCTGGATTTGTGAGTTGAAAGGAGCTTATGCAAAGAAAAATCCTGCAAAATGAGCCAGCCTGATGTTTGCTTTTACCAAATGATTGGTAGGCATGAAGTGATATTTTCCACAGTGTTAAATTAACTGTATTAAGGCCAGAGGACTTCTCAGAAAGTTTTGACTTAGTTTGGCTTTTTTTTTTCGTAGAAGGAATTGAGAAAAGGTCATCCAAATATGAATGCTAGTGAGTTTGCTGCATCGCTGTATATCACTGATCATCTTTTGGCCTCATAGTGACATTTGATATGACATGCATCACTGTGAACCTGAATGTGTGCTAGTTATTTTTCTTAATATGTTTGTGGTAAATAATCATGTGAAAGCAAGCGCTGCAAGATAAGGTGATGAGTTGTGACACAGAAGCCAATTTCACTCATATTTCTGTCATCAGCGGTAGAACGCGTGGTACCGCGTTACCTTTCTGGCACATTCAGAACAATCAGAATACAGGAAGAAATTACACAAAAATATCCGCATGCTATTGTGGTTACAAGACAAGAGATCCAGATCCGTTAATCACACACACACACACACACACACACGCACACATAAAAGACAGTTTGCCCTGACAGACACACCTCAGCTACTGTGTGGTGAATAGCTTGAGCAGCTGAGTGACGGTGATATAATCCTTTTGTAAATACTGTACAAACATGTCAGTCTGACACACACACACGTATACATGTTTTCTTTATCCTGACAGTCATTAGTCTCAGACATGACAGATTCAGCAGACACACAGGGAGACACACACATTAGAGTTGCTTGGTGACTGCACCTGTAATGTTGCTGCTTTTATTTTTCAGTCTAAATGTATGCAACTTACCTCATAAGTTGCATAGTTTGCATATTTAAAATGAAAGGGAAGGTCATTGACTTTTCTATCTGCTTCTCTCTCTCTGTATTTTATTTTCTTGGCTTTCTGTTTCTTTCTTTGCTTTTTCCATTTTTTTTTTTTTAAATTTCCAATTTCTAACTTCAGATGCTCCTCCCTTGTTTCTTCTTCTTCTCCCTCACTCTCACGCACTCGGCCTCCGGCGTGTATGAGCATCTATACTATGAGGCCATTCTGAATAATAGATTCTTAGCTCCTCGCGACAGAAGGACAGGACTGCAGGGAAATATGCACATACACAAATACATGCTCGCAAACACACAGAGAGAATGAGGGACATCACTAGAGGGAAGCAATCTGCTCATCCCTCCTTATTTGTATTATTGTGGTGTTTACAGGTCTTCACCTCTAACAGGGGGATGGGAAATTGCATCGCAAGTTCTTTTCATTGTTTTTGCTCCACATAGATACGTTGAGAAACACAGTGAAGAAAGCAGCATGGATGGCAGCCATGAAAATAACAGCCATACATGATATGCATAACCGAAAAAGCACAATACAACCCAGAGCTTCATAAATGCTGACTGTACTGACTGTGGCTGCAGACATAACTTGTGTCTTACACTGAGCGCTACTGTCCTTGTCAATGCGACAGTCAGCAGTGAAAGGGCAGTGGAGGAACACACTGCTCCACATCTCCCTCTGCTGGTGCCAGTCGATGCTCCAACCGTCCCCTGCCAGACGCGCGCACGCACACACACACACACACACACACACACACACCTTTGCTGCTCTGTCTGGTCCACTGTGCTGTACTTATTGTTCAGGCTGATGCAGTCATGCAACCCAATAACACACACACACACACTGACCGTGATATGAGGACGGGGCTTTTTCTGGAAGCTGACTCACTCCATTTCTACACTACCGTAAATGGATGAAAGAAGGAAGGGAGGAAGAGAAGAAAAGGGGAGGAGGAAATAAGCAGAGGGAACATTTAGAGAGAAGTCAGCCAACAACCCACCCTTAATGACATCATTTCCTTGTCAATGTCCCATTGTTTTAAAAGTGTGTGTGTGTGCGTGTGTGCGCAAGTGTGTAAATGCTACTTTTGTTATGTGCATATTAAAATAACATGTTTTTGCATGATCGCTATACTTGGTATTTGTGAAAGAAAAAGAAGGTGTTCCTGGGAGGTTGTAGACTTGGCCTAAAATATCCCCTGGTCAGCACAGAGTGTAGGCAGGTTTGTGAGAGTGTGAGCTTTTTAAAAGTACTTTGCTTTGAGGAGAGAATGAGTGGCTGAGTATTTGTGTGTGTGTGTGTGTGTGTGTGTGTGTGTGTGTGTGTGTGTGTGGTCTCCGTGTTTTGTTAAATTGGAATCTGAACCCCTTCACCTTCCCCTGCAGCTGCGAGAACGCTATCCAAAGAACACTTCACACACACACGTCTCCCATACACTCATTCTGTCTCTCTCACTCTTTCATACTTCCCCTCTTCCCTCCTCTCTCGGTCTCTCGTTCCTCTGTCTGATCTGTTTGGCATTGTGGCCTACAGCTTGGCAGCCCTACCCCAGCTCCCCTTTGAAGGGCTGTTCATTTGGGCTGCATTACATTATCTTTATATCGCCGCATCAAAATCCTCTTCTTATGATAAGGTCTGTCAAATGAAAACATCTGCTCTGTTTCTGGCCTTCTTTTGACTTTTCTCTTGTTACTCATTGTTTGTTTGTGTGTGTGTTTGTGTGTGTGTGTGTATAACAAATCAAGTTTCAACACTAGTTAAACTGAAATCTTTATTTAAACACACAGGTGTTTTCAATCACTCTGGCTGATTAGACCACTAGTCAGGTTGAAGCTGGGTGTTGTCAGTCTTTACATGCCCACACCGCCTTGAGAAGAGGTCTAATTGGGCAACACAAGTGAAAACACCTGTGTGAGTGGACTATGGGTCTTCAGTTACATTCTTATGATAGTGTGACCTGACAACATGTCTGATCTGTCTACTATTGTGACACTTGGTGTAAGTGGTGTATGATTGCTGAAATTGTGTATAGATTGGGCAATTTGTTACAAAAATGGTACAAGTTTGATGATGACAAATGAGGCACTATTGTGCACAGAGGACTGATGTGAAAATCCACATCTGAATGAATGTAGAAAAACAACAAATATATTGCTAAAGCTTCTGTGATAACGGGCTTTGTTCTACTCTTTGACCCTCTTTCTGTCCCTTTCTAGGTGTCACCTCCTAATTCTCTTGTACCCTCTTTTATTGAGAATTATGGAATTACATTGGATTAATCCTTTCTTCACTGTAACCTCTGGTCCTTCGCTCTCTCTCTCTCTCTATCTCTCTATCTCTCTCTCTCTCTGTCTTCTAGGCCTTGGATGGCAGGATCTATGAGCATGTGAAAGACTACCTGGTAGAGCTGAGTCGTACCGAGCTAGAGGCCTCGCAAGCCACACACAACACCTTCCAGTTCTTGTTGGACAAATCCACAAGGGTGAGTCACATGTGTTGAGTGACGCATGCCTTCTGCACTCATTTGTAAGTTAGTATTTGTAGAAATACAGTGTTTCTTGGTCTCAAACAGATGCTGTTGGAAATATCTTCTTGACATCATAGCTTAATAAAAGTGCATTTTTTGTAATTTTTCACCTGCAGCTGGTCTGCAGTGATGTACAGCTGGTTTTGGAGTAATTACCTCGAGTTATATTACCCTTTTTAGTGGTCTAAAGGATCTTGAATCCTTTCTGCTCCTAGCCCAACTCGCAAGCTATTTGACCTGACATGGATGCCATATAAAGGTGGCTGTAAAACGTTTGTTGTTCGCTCCATCACGGGGGAACAGAGTCTGTGGTCAGCAGGGATTCACGGAGTTTACGATGGATTCCCGAAATTAACTTTTCACAGCAAAAAAAACTTGCATGCAAACACACTGTATTAACTACCTCCCTCTGTCTTTAACTCAGATAATACAAGAATACAACCAGCAGTTGTTCATGCAGGAGAACCCAGTGTTTCACAAAGCACACGACTTCCAGTTCCAGCCCAGTGAATGTGACACGGTGAGAGGCGCATAGTACTTCAGTTAGACTTGTATTGTTTGTGTATGAGCCTGTTTATTCCTTTCTCTTTCAACACACACACACACACACAGATAGCAATCAGCCTCTACCTTCCTCGATTCTTTTTGGAGGTGTTAATAATTCAGGATGGAGACGTCCAGTTAACTCGTGTCTGGTGACAACATGACGGAAGTATGAGTCTGCTGTGTTCTAATATTAATCGTTTTAACGGTGAATGTTTTGTGTCCACTTGGAGCTTCTCTTTCTAATCCAAGCTTCTTTTCATCATTTACATACATTGCATAACTTTTTTTTAATTCAATTGGTTGCTGTATGTTAAAATAATTTTAAAATTGTCATAAATCATTCTCAAGTCTGTGTGATTAAAAACAGACAGCAGTGGAAATCATGCTGTCACACCCCTCTGGAGACTTGTTAAGTATTGCTGGTTTAAAAAAAAAAGAAAAAAAGATGTCTCCCAGTGGACATTGGGCATAAATCCTAAATAGTTTTCTCAGCCTCTTTTTCTCTCTCTCTCTCGCTGTGTTCAGACACATTTTCTTTCCCTCTCTGATATTTTCCTTTATTTCATAAACTGCTAACATTTCTCTTAACAACAATGTGCTATTCCTACCCTGAGTCTTCCTAATCCTGTTCAACCTTTGCTAACACTTTTCCCTAACCTTTTTTTCCACTAACCCTGTATTTGTGTGTCTGTGTGCTTGCACTGCTGCTCTTGTGTGTGTGTGTGTGTGTGTGTGTGTGTGTGTGTGTGTGTGTGTGT
>NW_022280054.1:4499390-4501816 GCF_004355925.1 Anarrhichthys ocellatus | reverse complement strand
GTGTGTGTGTGTGTGTGTGTGTGTGTGTGTGTGTGTGTGTGTGTGTGGACGCTTGCCTGTGTGTGTATGTGTGTGTGCCAGACTCTGAGCTCGGTGCCGCAGTTGGTGGACATTGAGCCGTCGCCCGTCAGTGCCATGAGAATGACCCTAGCACAGGTAGTCTTAACTGCTGTTAGCATTCTTCATCTTCATTCCTCCCGACACAAACCACGGGTCATCTACTCCATTCACGTCTCTCTATTTGTGACATTGCCTCGAACGCTCATGTATTGCATAAGGAAAGCCTTGACCACAGAGCGACTTAACTCTAACCAATGACTATTTGCATACAGACACACTTATGCACACTTATTACGCTTAGCATTTAGTAAACTTCATGCTCATTCTGGCATATGCTGAGAAATCAAACACATTGTAAATAAATCCATTTCAGATTAATAGATTAGATGTTCTGTTGAAAACTGTTAATTGGGTTGTGTGTCCTCTAACTCGTTAAGTGTCTATCGGCCTGTTCACATGACACTATGGTTACTATTCATTACTATTTCCCTCAAAAGAGGCCCTAGACTGCTTCGGTATAAAGTTCTATGGTGGACAGTGAATTCTGCAATGACTTGCCGCTGATTGACTGCAGACATTTGTAATACATTAGGTCAACTATAATAACCGTTTACATCCCAACTATCGTTCCTGGCCAGCAGCTTGTTGGGGCCCATCCCTCTTCCTCAACAGAAAGGAGCCGTTACCGCATGTCTAGCCCGCATCAACACAAAGGCTTTTACTCATGGGCCCATGAGCACGTGAAGTATTAGTGCACAGAAGCACTCAGAGGGACCGTGACGGTTGCATGCTGCAGCACAGGCGTGGCTACAGTTACACCTATGACATCATGCCCATTGCTGGTGTAATGAATAAGAATAAACCTGAGCAATGTGCGCGAGGCTCCGGATTACCGGTTTTAGGTGGATGTTCAGTCACAACCAGCAGAACTATCAGAGCAGAGTAAAGAACAGCAGTGGTTTCAAATGTTTATTATAATTCTGCTGACTATTATGACTTTTCTGACCTACCCGTCCTACCCTATCTACCTGCCATTACCTTGTGGGTGCATTTGGTTCAATTATCAGACAAATAGTTAGTTAGTTACGCTTTATTTATTCAGGAAAACTCATTTTAGATCAAGATCTCTTTTGTAAGAAAGACCTGAGAACAAATTACGTATACACAAGAAGATGAATTCACTTAAAACAAGCATCACACTCACACACACTTAGCCATACGAATTAAAACTTTGCAAACATTATTAGAATGAAGCTTTAAAGTAACGACACTTTCTTACGTCAGGCTGTGTTGCAGTTAACTCCAGTAGTAAGATCCATAGTACTGTAAAACCGTTCGAGTTTGTATGAGGAATGTTTCCTATAGTCGGATGAGCTGCGTGCATACATGTTGCTCTTGCGTCATCTGAAATAGCACTACGCTATCATCGCCGTGTAGGCAAATGAGTCGAATGCTTGGTGTGTGTGATTTTATTTATTTGTAGTGTGTTATGAGTTCAAAAATATAGTCTTTGCAGGCAGAATGACCGTCTCTGTACTACTGTTTTGTTTTTGTTGTGTGTGTGTGTGTGTGTGTGTATATTTTCTTTTTTAGATTCTGTGTTAGCTCACCCTTACCAAACCACCGCACCAGAATCAAGCGTTAGATGGTTAGTGTTGTGCGAGTGAATTCCTTCTGAATAATAAGGACGTTTATTCTTTTAAGTGTCTGCATCTGTAAGCAGAAGCCTATAAAACAGAATGCTGGCTGCACAAGTGTTGCATATTAAATAATACTAAAACTAAACAAGAATGTAGACACCTTAATGTGTTTTCCTTTTGCAATCAATGCACATAAAAAGTGTAATCATAGCAATGTATTTGCATAAATCAGAAGGCAATGCTGTCTGGTTTCCCACTGCTCACATAGAAATACTGCTGCCTTGACTGTGATACAGGTGCTGTTCAACGTGATGCATTGAATTATATTATTATATGAGACTGCAGTATGTCTCAACCAGCTGTGCAACAGATCTTTTTTGTTTGTTTGAGAGAACAAACAAGTGTTAAATGATGCTTTAGAAAACAGAGTAGTAGCTTCTGACAGTGGTACAAACCTCATTAAGTTTAGAGCTTTCTTGGGGCATTTTTGCCTGACTGTCGTATAGACTTCCAACAAGTGTTTATTCTAAGGCGATGGCATAAAACAGCTGGAATCGAACTACAGACGGTTGCAACTACGTGACGTGTCTTAAACTAATGTTTCTCACTCCCACCATAAGGCCGAAGGTTCAGCCTTTTAAATATATATAGCCTTTTATTTATATATAGATATATAGATATATAGATAGATATATAGATAGATATATAGATATAGATATATAGATA
>NW_022280054.1:4496920-4498990 GCF_004355925.1 Anarrhichthys ocellatus | reverse complement strand
AGAGATATATATATAGATATATAGAGATATAGATAGAGATATATAGAGATATATATATATATAGAGATATAGATAGATAGAGATATATAGAGATATAGATATATAGATAGATATATAGATATATAGAGATATAGATATATAGATATATAGAGATATAGATATAGATAGATAGATATATAGAGATATAGATATAGATAGATAGATATAGATCTATAGATCTATAGATATAGATATATAGATAGATATAGATAGATATAGATAGATAGATAGATATAGATAGTGCACACTCTGACACGGTTCATTCTCACCCCTTCATCCCTGTGGTTTCACAATAACACACTTGTTATATACAGGGCTCTAAATGACTGTTATTATAGCAGTGGAGGTTGTTATTGAAGTACAGTATGATCACACCATTTTGATTTTGCTGTGCTGCACTTCACATTTCCCTTAGCTTGCAGACTGACGAGCCATAATTGTGCCTGTTATCACAATCACAGTAGTTTTTGCTAATGATTAATCATTGTAACCATCATTTGATAAATTCGTATTTGGCTTGCGGCATGATTTATGATATAAACATGAAGCTGAATACAGGATGAAGTCCTTAAAGGTCACATGTACAGAGAAGATTCAAAGTGTTTTGAAAGCCAGTGTTCACATTTTACTCGCAACGTTTTGATGCTGGCAGGCCACCTGAAAAACAACAACACTTATTTACTCTGTTTACTCATCAGAGCCCAATTTGCTTAGCTCCCTCCACAATATGTCCGTTTAGATCCACTGTTCAAACCTAGTTTTCTGCCTCCCTGCCTGAACTCCCTCTCTTGCCTAAATGTAATTAAGCTGTAAATCTCCCATGTAACGCTCTTCATTTTACACACCTATACTTAGCCAGATTTATGCCCTCGTGTTACTGAAGCGGCACATAATTAATAGATATATGCATGGAAACTTGCAATTAAAATATCCTGTCCCGTGGTCTAGCCACCACACTTTTTATTATCAGATCATGGGAACCCCATCCTCTCAGGCCTGTGAGCACGGATCAGTGACACCGACTGTATGTGCTGTAAATCCTGAGGCGTAGTTTAGTAGGAATTGACAACTGCCCACATTTTAGGCTTCTGATATATGTCACAGAATTTACCAACACTTCATCAATGTTAACACTTCCACGAAACCGAGATGGAAGTTAAGCTTCTGCATTGATTTTAGTCTGATGAATCAGATTGTGGATGCTTGCATCAATAAAGGACGCAGGTGGAAGTATTGTTAAAAAAATGAAGCTACTGGGGCAACAAATGTTTGGAGTTATGCACTAAAAACAACCCTTTCCTTAGCCCTACATGAGCAATGAAAAGATCAAATCAGCCACATTTAAGAACAGAAAGAAACATAAAACTGAGTAATAGATTTAAATAAAGACACAAAAGCAGAAAATGAGCGAAATAAAGTATATAGATAGATGATGAATATAGTCAAATTAAAGGACAGAAAGGATATCTTTCAGTTTTGTTTAAGCAGTACTTTCAGCAGCTAACCATATCTTTTCAATTAGTGGCAAGTTAAAATAGCTTTTTGGGTTGGCGCAAATTCCTACAGTGAGAAAATTGCCACTTTTTAGACAATAACGCCCGGAAAACGTTAAATGGCGTCAAATATTCAGTATCAAATGTTAATGTCAGTCAAAGTAAAAAGAGAAACTTATTAAAATGTAGTTATTTAGAGTGTAAACCTGAAACACTCAAGCAAATGTGCTTCAGGACTGTCTGTTTGATTGGATGAGAATTTGATTGATAGAGACCAAACTACCCACCGTCACAGATTTAAAGGCTCCGGGTGCACAGACATAGTAAGTGACATCACCGTTTTCCAACTAAGCCCTGATGTGTGCTGGTTCTGTCGTTGGTAAGTGGTGGATTAGTGACGAGGTGTGTAAACACGTTTAATACATTAGTCTCTGAAGAAAAACTGCCACATGGTTATGATTGATGTTGAAAGCCAACATAGCTGCTTTTGTATGTAAAAAAAATTAAATTAAAAAACAAACCTGGTCTCTCACTTTGT
>NW_022280054.1:4491107-4496910 GCF_004355925.1 Anarrhichthys ocellatus | reverse complement strand
CACACACACACACACACACACACACACACACACACACACACACACTTTCACATGTGGTTTTAATAGCAGTTATTTCGCTCCAAGAGAATAACAATAGAGCTTTGCAACACATGCTGTTTTAATTATGTGAGAAGGAAACAATCTTTCTCTCACACCTTCTTCAGCTAAATTAACAGCACATCGCACACCTTGTGCCGTTACCGCTGACAGTGTACTTATGTGTGCACTTGTGTATGTGTGTGTGTGTGTGTGTGTGTGTGTGGGGATGGGTACGTGTGTGTTTGTACCCATGCCTGTCTGGTACGTATGCATGTGTGTGTTTGTCTGTATTAGAGTCGTCAGCTGGAGTCGGATACGGGGACGACGGAGGAGCATAGTCTGAACAAGGAGGCCAGGAAATGGGCCACCAGGGTGGCCCGAGAACACAAGAACATCATACATTACAAGAGAGTAAGACGGACACGCGCGTGCTCACATTCATCACACGGACCCGTTTTAGAAATCCTAATCGAGTTCTGTGTTTATGTGGTTTACAGTGTCTGGAGGAGTGTGAGAGCCATGGCTTGCCCTCTACAGAGCAGGGCAGACTGGACCTGGAGTTGAAGATAGAAGACACCAAAGAAAACATACGCAAAGCTGAGGTGTGTGTGTGACTCACAATGTCGACGTTTGTCTTTGATTACGCAGAGAATAAATAATAGGTTATGTTCCCTTTGCAAAAGTTGCCTCAGTGGCTTCATTTAAACCCTTTCTGTGTGAAGTTTGCATGTTCTTATGGGTTTTGTCTGTGTGCTCCATGGAGAGTGAATGGAGAGATGTTTCCTCTCTTCTGAACAAGTACAATTCCTCTTCAACAAACCTTCAGTAAACAAACATGAATATATATATATATATATATATATATATATATATATATATAGATATAGATATAGATAGATAGATATAGATATAGATATATATAGATAGATAGATAGATAGAGATAGATAGATATAGATATAGATAGATATAGATATAGATAGATATAGATATAGATATATATATATATATATATTTTTTTTTTTTTGTGATTAGTTACTATGGCGGAGCTGGTCACACTAAACAGAATGGTGTGTTCAAGGGAAAAAAGGGGAGTGTCGTTTTAGTAAATGTCAAATTTTTTTTTTTCTTAAAATGAACGCCATAAAATTTGAGGCAAAAGTCGTAAATGCTGCATATCGTCGTAGACTCACTTCCTGCCGTAACATTAGCCGAGCAAAGCAGCCCTCTGTTTTCAGGGACATGAAAGGCAGCCCCGTCCCATATTTCCTCCACCAAGTGTTTGGACTGAATGACAAATTATTTAGTAAACAGTGTTTAGTAAACAGCTAACAGTGGAAGTCGGTACAGCAGACGTGGTTAGAGTGCAATGAACTAAGACGGCCCAGAATCGAGCAGTACACCTTTCACATCGTAGGAGGTGTCGAAACATTTACGGTTTTTTTTTTTTACCGTTATCCACAAAGCTCAGCAATCCACTGGTTTTGCTGCACTCTGTTCAGTTGTAGAGGTTTAAACGCACTTCTACACAACTGTATTTGTAACTCACTATGACAGCTCACAGATCAGATGTTAATACACATATAGAAATCTAACCTATGGTATGTGTTTGAATGAGCTTTATATGATGAGATGCTATGATTACATTTCTCTTGCATTTCACAAGTCTTTCCCTCGTCTCATCTTGTGTTCACACTCTCCCTCTCTCTCTTCCACACCTGTCAGCTTTTTCACTTAACGGGAGCTTTATTATAGATGTATCGGTTCTCACAGATTCAACCTGTCACAGTAGGAAAGGAAATCACTGCATCATCCGTCTTCCACTCTCCGCTCTCTTCTGTCTCTGTTCATTTTCCTCTAAGTCCCTCTGTATCGTTTGGCTTTTCATCTCTGTGTTTTTCAATTTCATTCTCTCACTTCACTTTGCAGCTCTCCGGTCAGGATTCCACATATCTGGCACCCTCTGCTGTCATGTTTGCTCAGAAAACATTTCACTTATGTTACCACGTGTCATAAGTATTTAATTTTATTTATTTGTTTATCCCCTAAGGTGTTTTTTTTTTTGCCAATTATAGGCAAAAAAAAGTTTCTTTTACTGCTCTTATTAATATATATATACTCGCTTTTGTTAGTTATTTTAGTCGACCTTGCACCATCAGTAGCTCGTGATCTTGTGAGTCTTTCCATCACAAAGACCAAACGCCTTTTTCCTCCCACGTCTTCTCTTTCTCTCTCCCTCTCTGTCACTGTCTCCCTTCTTTGCTCTTCCAGGCCAACATTACCTCGAGTAAGACGATGCATATTGTATGAGCTCATTTTGGTACAAAAGGCTTCATCACGGAGCTCTTGAAAGCGGTACAAAAGAGATGATCTAGGTTTGATTAGAGCATTATCTGGATACTGACTGCGTCATTCTTTCCTGTCGAAGTCTCACCTTCATCCCATCAAACGTGTTGCTGAGGCCATTTCACCATCTTGTTTGCAAGAAAATGATGCAACGGCCTATATTTAGGATGGAGCGATGCATTGAATTTGTGAATCAGTCATCTATACTCCCGTCAGTAAGACTGACAGCTTAGTTTCCTCGATACCCGTCCTCATTAACTGATTTTTCATGAATTACCTAATTTGCTTGCGACAACATCTTAAAGACTTTGCAGGCCAACTGCGTTTAAAAATCAATGTTTATAGTCAATGGCCTGTCTGTGCTACAAATTGTGGTAATTTACTGCATGTCCAACTATTTTAGGGACAATACGATGCAGGAAGACCTATTTATTAGACATGGTTATATTGAGAATATGTTGCCTTCATGGACAGAAGTAGACACGGATCATTAGAGGGGAAGAGTAAGTTGGAATTTGAATTCTTGTAATATGGCCACAGAAGACAGAAGTACCTTTTACCTCAAATTGAAGTGGCTCCCCTGTCGTACTTAACGAGCACCTGAAAGGAAAAAGGAGCACAAAGCCTAAACGGGTAATAAACTGTAAATGTTTTATGCCTTTGGATCTAATCTGCAGTGTTCAACCGTACAGCACCTCAATCTTTAAAAGGATCCTCCTCTTCTCGCCTCTGTTGAACGGGATCAATAAACACTGAAAGAAAGAGTCGAGTTATGTGTTCTATGCGCTCTACAAACGTCTGACTTCATAGCTTCTGGCTGAGTGCTTGATAAAAGACGCTGAACCTAAAGGCTGCGCATGCATTTGTCTGAAATTACAGCAATGTACAAAATGTACCGGCATCATTTAGTGACAGATGCTGTGATAAAAGTCAAGTGAACATTTTCAGAATATGAAATTAAATGTATTTTAAATTCTTTTATAAATGATATATTATGACAGTGTGTCTGAGGCCAGCTGTGTGCACTCGAGTGCAGCTTTCTATATTAATAGAAGAACATGCTTCAGAGGTTAAAGGAAATTAAAAAGCATTAGGATGTAGTGATACATAAGATATATTCTTGAGGTAAAAAATATGAATTCTAACTCAAAGAGTGTGATATTTGAAGTGCATGGACCATCGAGAATCACTTTTAGTCATTTTCTTCAAAGTGTATTCTTCTCACGGACAAACCTATTGAAGCTTTCTACATAAACAGACAGCTTACTAGGGTTTATACACAGTGTCTTTGTTTTTGTCTTTCCTCTCTTGCAGCATACTTTGAAATGCAGCAGAAGCTGATTATTGGCCTCTTAAAGGATGAGAGACTGAGGCTGTCTCCATACTAATGAGCCGTCGAAGGCTTTTCTCAAACTGCCTCCAACTGGCCTCATTAACACGTGCCGTCGAAATACTTCAGACTGAAGATGCGTCGGGATAGAGACGAAGATTTCCAGCACAAGCAGACAAAACTAAGAAGGATTGGAAACTTGATTGGAACTATCCACTCATAATCTCGGCACAATTTAATCTGCATTGGCATGCGATGCCTTCGGTAAATAGAGCTTAGACGCGATCATAAGGGCGGGATCACATTCGAATAATAAAAACAAAAGGTGGTCCCTTCATTTAGAGTACTTAAATATGAGTTATGAGCAGGCAGCTGAGGTTTTCTGCTGCAGGATCTCTCTGCCTGTCTATCTGTCTATATTTCTGTCTAACTTTCTGTCTGTTTTATTGATTAGGCTGCCCAGCCGGACTGTCTGCTGTCTGTCTGTCTGTCTGTCTGTCTGAGGTTGTCTATGCACCAGTGATCTGTACTCTCGCTGGCTGCTTATGCTTCACAGATGGCTGAACATGTATTGGCCATTGTTGTAACTTTTCTCCTCTTTAGTCTGGGATGTTTATGTTCCAACCGCAACCTTTATCATTTATTGGGTCGCTGCTAATGGGAAGAAGGAATGGAGGCACTTAAGGGGGCTCAGGTCGATCAAAGCCGGGGAAATCTGTCTTGACGGTGTGTTTCTGTCCGTCCGACTGCACGTCTCTGTGGGTGGGAGCTATCGGCTATCAATCTGCTCCGTCGGCATCGGTGAGAAAGGAAAGACGAGCGTAATGAAAGAGGAAATTGATGAAAACGGTGACAGACGGCAGGAAAAAAAAAAGAAGGGATCAGAGATGAAAGAGAGTTGAGGAGGCAAGACGGAGTAAATCTCAGGGGTTTCCCTGCTGGTGGTTATCGCCTGATCGTATTGTCTCATTAGGAAAGAACACACAACACATATCCAGTGTTCTCAGCTCGTTAAAAGAAAGTACAAGTTTTGATGATCTGCCATTCAAGAGACTACATAAAAACATTTTGGAGAGCAAATCCAGTTCACATCCTCCCTCTGTCACTGAACTATGCAGCATGTGATGTAATACAGCTGAAAGGTAAAATCAAAATGATTTGAAGGTGACTTGGACGTTAAACTTAAATACTACGTGCATCGAGGTGTATCATGACTAGAGATCATAAGTCAACAACCAATTAAAGATGAGAAATGGCTCTCATCTCAGTGCTTACTGTATACAGTGATGTTTGCTAATAGCTCATTATGTTTATTGCCTTGTGTATGTTTTGTTTCAGCATCACGGCTACAAAAAGATAGAGGTTGCCACTACTGACTGAATATAAAGCAGGAATATTACCTCAATACTGCGACAACATTGTCGAGTTGACCATATTTCACAAAATATTTACAGAATGATATTTTTGATAATTATCAGCAATGTGGATATAGTGACGTAAATAAAGGCAAATAACAGAACCGATGGAACAGTCTGGTTAGTAACTGTAATGCAGCCTTTAAAACCAGGAAAAAACAAGACTTATCTAGTCTAACATCACGATATCTATATATTGCTCTACCAGCTGGTACCGACGGTGAAACATTTTAGGCTTTTACCCCTAACTTGATTTTCTTTTTCTCTTTACAAGCTCGTATTTTCATGGTTGTGTTCACCGTCATTCCTTTCAGTCATGATGGCATGACTCAGCAGGCTAACTGTAACGGTAATAACGGCAATCAGACATGTTTCCAAAAGGGCCCTTGTTCAAAATGAAATGGGACCCGAGTTGTTCCAAAATAAGTACGATGTTCTTTTTAAGACTAATGCAAAAAAAAGAACAAACTTTGCAGGCCAGCGATATATTTAATGTTCTTAACATACCTAATCCTTTCTCTCTTCAAAGACAATAAAGTTAAAAGCCGAGGCTCGGTTGGACCTGCTACGGCAAGTGGGAGTTGCTGTGGATACCTGGCTGAAGAGCGCCATGAACCAGGTATGTTTAGTGTGTGTGTGTGTGTGTGTGTGTGTGTGTGTGTGTGTGTGTGTGTG
>NW_022280054.1:4490846-4491097 GCF_004355925.1 Anarrhichthys ocellatus | reverse complement strand
TGTGTGTGTGTGTGTGTGTGTGTGTGTGTGTGTGTGTGTGTGTGTGTTGAGAAAGCCTCTCCTCCTCTTTGCCTGACTTGTTTCATGTAGGTAAGTGTGATACAGTGTGTGGTAGATGTTTGTGGGTGCATTCATACATACGACCGTTGGATTGTTTGTGCATTTAAATCCTTTCACACATTAAATCCAATTTATGTAGTGCACTGTGTGTGTGTGTGTGTGTGTGTGTGTGTGTGTGTGTGTGTGTGTGT